>NC_064543.1:11037458-11337458 GCF_023856365.1 Brienomyrus brachyistius | reverse complement strand
CATGGTTCAGTGGTAGTATAAATCAGGATTGACAACGGCCTTCTCCACTTTACCTTGTCAGCTGTAGCTATATATACCTTCTTCAGCTACAGGCTGGTACCTTATTTAATAGGTGGCAGCCACTGGTGCTCCCCGTACCGTCCTTATTGCACTGTAAAGTCTCTCTTCAACTCAAAGCTTAGCCACCCCTCCACTCAGAAAGATGGGCTTTGAAGGCTGGTCCTCCGGGGGCATCCCTCCCGACTCTCCCCAGCTGCTGGAGGTTTATAAACCTCACACAGGTCAGATTGAGCCCCAGACGCGTCCTTTCTCGTTCTCATCTTCTCTGTTACCAGGGAGACGGCACACTCCAGGCCTCATTTATAGAGTATGACCTGCCCCCCACCCCCCCACCCACAGAGAGATGCCCAACACAGGTCCACCAGAGTCAGAAATGGGCCAACGGGCCACAGCAAGCAAGCAATGAATTTACTCAGTTGGCAGAAAGGATGATTTTTTTTGCCGTTTTTCTTTTCATTTTTGTAGTTTTTGTTGGATGCTGTCCTTGATAGCAGCTTATTCAGTTGCAGAAAGCAAACATTCAAAAATACATATATACTGAGCGTGAATAATGAATAGACCCATTATCTAAAGAGCCCCCCCTCCTCCCCCAGCCCAGTAATGGTACTACCCACCGGCTACAATAAAACCATGCGGCCGCCTTGCCCAGAACACTAAACTGCCATCAATCTTGCCCAGGCTTTCGACAAAAACAAACGCTTTCCAGGAAGCGGAGCCTAAAATCCGAACACAAATCAAAACAAGTGCTGTGCAGGGCGATAAAACAGTTGTAATGCTCTAACTTGGGGGCTTGAAGGGAAACAGCAGGGGAATGGACTGCCCCCTATTGACCATAGGCTGGCAGTGTGCGGATAACAGCCACCCACTCCCCACAGTGATGGAGTGTAAGAGGCCTTGGGACTGAATTTATGTTTGTCTTAGAACTGGTTTTCACCGCAGTGCCATCAGCCTTCTTATGATAATGTAATTAAAATGGATAAGTATTAAAATATCAGCCACAGACAAACGGCAAGAAGTGATGCCAGTCTGATATTCCGCAGTGACTCCTGCAATCACAAGGGGGCACTGTTTTCACAATCCCCCCCCCAAAAAAAAAAACCCATTCCAACGAGAGGCACTCATTAAAACGTCTTAGAGAACCGACTATATCCGTGTGAGATTTGCCTTCCCAGAATGCAGAGCGAGACGACAGATAGCAGTGCTTCCACACAAGGGCCTATTGTGCTTTTAGCAGAGCTGAGTTCACACACGTGAACTCCTCATCATAAACGTTACCCCCTTCTAACATTTCAAAGTTGGGAGCGGTGTTAAAGGTTGGACCTGTGGGGATACTTCCAGAAGCATCTGCTTTGTGTGTTTAAAAGTGTACACCCTGGGGAGCCCTCTGCCAGAACTCATAACTTCCTTGGCATACGAGGACTCAACAATGAGAGACAGCTAGTACTTCTTTTGGGGAGGGGGGGGTTATATATAGGCCAAAACAGAGTCTATTTTGATCGTTCAAATACCATTTCCGTGGTGAAACTGGGGGAAACCTCAACAAATACAGGCTTGATAAAATCTGGAGCGACGTGATAAAAATTTATGAGAGTAAGGAGAGGGATTTTTTTTTTTTTAATCGTTCAGGAATATATTGAGATCATGAGTTTCATGTTACTGCATGATCTGTGGCACAACAGACATTCCGACAGCTCAAAGATAACCGTGGCAGTTATGTCGACCTGAGTGTTTCCTTGCATGTCTGGAATTGTGTGATTTACATGACGCGTGTATCACTCTCTCCTCATTGAGCTATTTTTTTTCATTAGTTAAACAGTGAAAATTTGTATAAAGTGGCCAAAAAATAGCTTATAATCCTTGTAACCTGTTGTTGTTTTTGGCTGCTATCGTAGAATTTGGTTTTACTTTCTCACGTTTATACTATGGTGTTTCTAGATATTGTCATCATGCAGGAAAAGCTGTTTTCAAATAAAAGGCTGAGTTTAGAGAGGATGGGCTGGGGGGGGGGGGGAGGGGGACTATAATTCCATAAGTGTGCTGGGCCCTAATGGAGGACTCAGCGTCACACTGGAAAGACCCTAAACAGTGTGGTGTCGCAACAAAGCAGACGACTGAAGACCGGCAGCAATGCCGAGTGCCTTTCAAACCGGCAGCCCAGTTTCCTCCGTCTGAACACTCCGGCAGTGCTGTCAGTGGAAAAAAAAAGAAGTGAATTTAACCTTTCATCCAGCATGCGTGGAGGGTCACAAGAGGAGGGGGGGGGAGATGGCAGAGAGCGAAAGGTCACAGCACCCCCTGGCAGCCTGCAGCCACGTTGAGTCCCGGGGCTGGCACCCTTCAAACAGACGTGGGTCCAGGCTATCTGAATAGGCGACTCTGAAACAGCCCTGAGAAAGCAAAGTGCACAAACAGATGAACAAAAGCCCTGCTTTTGTCGTTCCAGCTATGGACGCCATGGACGAGGAGGCCGGCGACCGTGGAGTCTTGCAGAAATAAAGTTCAAACGGCATGATTCCATTAAATTTCACTTCCTAACTGTGTATCATCCATCAATTTTCCATAACCACAATCCAATACAGGGTCATGGGGTAGGGGGGCGCTGGGGCCTATCACAAGAAGTTCAAGTCTGAGGAATATTCTAGACAAAGCGTCAGGCAACAACTAACTTGTTTATCTGATACGCTTTAATTTCTTACTGCTGTCAACCCAGCCTTGTTTTACTAAGTAAAGTTTAACTCTTGGCTCAAGTTCACAAAATAAGAATTGGAATTATAAAAGAACCCGAAGTGTTTTTACACAAGGGTTTGCTAATGTCCGTCTCAGAGAAGTTCTTCTCTTAACAAAACATGTTAAAGGCTTCACAGCAGTTCTGGCAGTTCAACAGGAATACTGCAAGTGGTTTAGCAAAAAAAAGAAACATCTGACTACAAATCTCAGGGTGATCTCTTTAACTTTTTGGTTGTTGTACTTGGATCCAGGAAAGCCAGATTTGTTTACCCTCAAAAGTGAAGCCAGTTTCATTTGCTGTCCACAGAGAAATTTCGGTCGTCGATGCAGATTGAGTTCCCATCCAAACTAAACAAAACAACATTAATGACCTTGCATTCAACTCCAAAATAAAAAAAAAAAGATCCACACAGTGGATTAGGAATGTAACTTCAGATGTGCGGCTGTTTGACGTCCATGCAGGAAGCGGCACGATTCGGAGTTCTGCTCGGACACGATTGGCCAGCAGCCTGGGGGCTCACCACACCCCGTGTGCTGCCTCTTCTTCGATTCTTTGGTTTTGTTTGCTTGCATGGATGTTATGGAGGAGAGGGGGGGGCTGAATTTGGAATTAAGCTGTTTACATATCTCTGAAGGTCACTATTGATATAGTTCACCATTACCATCTACCCCCTCTCAACCCACAAACTCAGTCGCTCCCCGCTTAAGCTCCGCCCCCTGGCCCCCACCCAGCCCCCTCCTGGCTAAGCACCTTTGACCACTTGTGGAGAGTGGAGTCAAAGCCCAGCATTTTCACTGTACTTGTCCATATGAAACCACAGAGGCCAGGTACTCGGGCAGCAGAGCAGATCAATGTACAGTACGACTACGTTGGGACTGGGGTCTTTGCGAAAAAGTTTATAAATCACAGTACAATAAGATTAATAATGGGGGTCGTGGTCCATTATTGTATAATAATCCTAAGGGGGGGGGGGGTCTTTAGAGGAAACAACAATGACTAATAATGGCGGTTGCAGGTCTTTATGGGAAACAGAAATTAAGTTGGTGTTTACTGTACAATAAGGGCATATTTGCAGTAAACAGTTACAGGAGTTTGCTGAACATACAGAAGCTGTCTGGCTTCAGTGGTGGTCCCACTACCATATGCTATCGGTGGATTTGTTAAGCAACTCCCTGTGTCACAACCGCCCCTGGCAAACACAAACCAGTTTACATCAAATGGTACAAGTTACCTGCCAATAAAACTGACCCCCACCCTGCCACCCACCACACTGTATAATCAGTCATACAGATGCTGAGAGGAAGGTTCGCATTGATTCGCTCTTATAAGTGAACTCTGTGCTCGATTCTCTTGACCATAGAATTTAAAATGTTTTATTGTGTTACAGTACCAAACGTCTGCCATGCCTCAACGCACCCCTTCCCTGGAAGACCGGGTTGGCCATTGATTTTCAGGGCATCGTGAAACAAACCCGCAGCGATGGAGAACACTAACCGGCGCTCCCGGGAATGTTTACTCAGCCGCTTTCACAGCCGTATCAAAACAGAGACGCAAGAGAAGCCAACAGGAATAACGGGAGGAAGCGTTGCGCAGGTGTTGCTCCTCTGCCGCGGCATTAAAAACAACGGCAAGAAGCGTGTACTTTGTTATCGATTTTCACCGTTTCAAAGAGAGCCCGCGACTGGCAGGAGAAGCTGTAAAACTCTGCGTGGCTTCTTGATCTACGCCATGCCCATAAAGTCGGTTTTATTAAGAATTCCCGGTTTTGTAAATGGATAAATCACGTCTCTGTTTGGGGCGAGGGTTTCTGCATAGCAACAAAAATAAAGAAATAAAACAAACATCGCTTTCGTCTATTTTTACCGCCTAATGCCTAAATCTGAGACTTGAATATAAGCATCGCAGACAGAGACCTTAGAAATTCTTCCCGTGCGGATGGTGAAGTGAATCAGTGGAAATGATGAAATTGGATTAACACTTTGGAGAGTTAAATGTGTTTACATTTACCGCTCACATGTGGTGCGGCCAGAGGTGTTGAAACACACGCAACATACTATGTTTGCTCAGGAATAAACAGCTTTGCAGGCTCACAGCCACGGTTGTCATAACTGATCAATTTATTTATTAAGTTTCTCTAGAGCTTGTGGGACGTAAATGATGTCTGTTTCAAAGTGTTGCAAAGTTTACATTTTAATCACAAGATCAGGTTGCCCCAAACTTGGGATGTGGGTAACAGGCCGTGAATGTCTGTGTGTTGTTAGGGAGCTTTTCGTGCGGTTTCAAAAGTCTTTAAACTTCACAACCAACCAGCCTATCTATTCCTGACATATTCCATTATTTTAAATTTATTTAACCAACGATGGTAGGTGCGTTTTTTGTAAACATATGGTTGTGACATGGTGTTACCGCATGTTTCGAACAATGTCGGTGTGACAGGATGTTCAGGGGTGACATTACAGACAAAAGGTAAATGAAAAGATGGAAGGGAATGCACATTCGCCCGTGGTACAGTGCAGGATTCAAAGTATGGTGGAGGAAGATGGAGATAAATAGTGAGAGGTGAGACAGTTTGAGGAAGGGGAAAATGTAAACAGAGAGGGGGGTGTTCCAGGAAAATGCCCTGCAGATGATGCACTGTAGACCGGGGCATGACCTCTCAGTGGCACTGGCGTTACCTACGCGGTGTAAATTTTCAGACTGGCTCTGTACTGTATAGCCCCTAACCAAGGCCAATCACAAACGCTCATAGTTTATATTTTTGTACGATCTAAACTGACAAGTCAGTGTAAGAAATAGGAGTATTAAACAGGATCAAACATACATGATCATAATCCGCAAGCATGCTTAGGCTGCTGCTGCACAGCTCCAAACAAGAAATCTTAAAATAAATAAAGGCGTCACCATACACTGTATGAGAAACACACAGCACCACCCTCTGGTTAGGAGGACATGTTACTTCTTTACTAGCAGACAAATACAATGAGGTATGATCCTACAGCTACAAAAACACATATTATTTAAGCATTCCTGCTGTCAGGGAGCACCAACAGCCGTCTGCTTCGTACACCCCCATCACCAAGTGACCAGACTCAGGACACCTTCCACATCACAGGAACAGTAGACCTTGGGATAATGGACTCATTTTCTGTGGTGAGCCTCTGTTATTTTCCCATTTAGTGTAATAATAGGTTGGCAAGATTCAAACTAACAATAACATGGGAAAACAAAGTGATGCCACATAATCTGTGTGCCAGACTGTCACCAATATTGAGGAACATACCCAATACTGAAGCCAGAAATTACAGCGTGAGTGGGCTAGCAGATAATCAGGTGGGCCAATCCCATCACAGTTCACTACAGATTCAACTGCATACACATACAGTTGTGTGTGTGTGTGTGTGTGTGTGTGTGTGTGTGTGTGTGTGTGTATATATATATATATATATATATATATATATATATATATATATATAAAATGGCATTTCTAAGACCAACTGATCTAACCATGCATACGCACACCTGTCAGTCACAATCGTTTTACTATATCATGTGCTGTGAATGCTGAATGTTTGGACCTAAGCGCCATCTGGGTGGGCCCGAGACCACCCGTGCCCACCCATGCCGGTAAACACATGGTAAACAGAAGAAAGGGTCTAAAGGCAACCCGTTTTGGATGGCTCCTGCGAGCCACCCCATGTCCGTTATGTCTGGGGGTCTGCTGACACTTTTCTAAATTGCAGGCTTTTGAAGGCGTCCCTCACAAATGGCCATCATTACACGGCTGGTTCTTCATACAAAGCTGGCTAATTCTGAGCACAATGTAATCGGTTATATGCTTTATCTTCCCATTACAAGGCTGTTATGAGCAGGGCTCGCCTCAGCGAACAGGCATATGTTTCATGAGAATGAGAGAGGATTACCGCGGAGTGCAAACGACACTGCGTCACTGCGAGCGATAACCCATCGCAAAGTCACAGAAGTGCTCAACACTTTGCTCAACAATGTGAAAAGCAGCCTGACTGCCCAGCCCACCTGAAAGGGCTTCAGCCACTGTGATTTTCAACGGGAGCATCGCAGAGGTCGCGTGGGATGTATAGTCAACGCTAGGAGCCGAAAGGTTTCCTGAGCGGCCGGCCTCACTGGATCCTCACGGTGCCGCTGTCCATAATATCGAGCCATTGCGATATTGTGTAGCAAGTTCTGGTTTGGGGGGGGTCGGGGCACTCAAGCATGCATAAAACATAAGGGGTCAAATTTAATTGCATCACAGAGAGGCGATGAGACAAGACTAATTATCTTTATGGCTTGACAGCAATATTTTATTTGACTTTAGCACTGGGCGCTGCTAACTTGGCTGGCGGGCGCGAGAGAGGGAGATTTATTCCCCCTAGAGCTGAGTCAGCTCATATGGCGTCTATGACTCCCCCAACAGCTGAAATGACCGAGGTAATTCACCGCCATGATTTATTCATCCTGTTGTCATATTTCAAACACCAAAAAGCCTCGATGCTCCCATTTTTCATGCCTTAATATAATATCTATTGCTTTTTGTTTTTTTTTTTGTATTTCTGTGCGTCGCGTGTATTTATTTCCATCAGGACAAATGACTGGTTTAAGGGTTAATCTCTGTGACGGAATTCAGAGCCCTGTCTCTCAGGGAAGGGCTAGTCAGGGGAAAAGAGAAGTGAATCCCTCTGTAAAATGAAAATAAAATCGAATTAGAAACAACAGAGGAGAGGAGGCAGATACCCGGGGAGTAGGGGGGCGGGGGGGAGGGGGGGGGCAGTGAGCAGCGCTTTTGGGTCTCTGGCCTACCACTCTGGGTTTATCAAAGGAGCACTTGAAAGGGTTTCTGAGGTATTAAACAGGTAGGCAGAGTGCAGAGAGAATGGAGGAACAGAAAGAGAGGGAGGGAGAAGGGGGGGGGCAGTTCGGCACACTCTGCGCTGCCTCACTACACCTTGCACCCCCCACCCCCCCAGCCTGGCCAGCCCCTGGGGTGATCCCTCAGGGCCCAAGCCTACTTCAAGGGCTCAGGCTGGGAGGACGTCAAACGGGCCAGCATCATCTATGTGTAAAAGTTGAGTGTTTTACTAGCAGACCAAAGTAAAGGTATGGGAGATTGACCACGCACCATGCCACCCCTCCCCCATGTTAGGGTGTAGTAAATAACATTGCCTCAGCTAGTGTCCTGACCTACCTCTCAAACAACCCTAACATGTCCCCACAGAAAGATGATGAACAAATTTAAAATTTGAATTAAACCTATGAGAAATAGAACCTGGGTTACCTGTGTATTCAACTTAAGGAAGAAATGATGCTTAAAGGAAAGCCCCCCCCCCCCCCTTTCCACTAATGAAGCCAAATTTTGAACTACATAAAAATAACAATCACTGAGTTACTATGCTCTGTATTTCAGAGCAGCAAGGCTCAGATTTGAACAGAAACATCCATCCATCTATTTTTCATGCGCTCTCAAGCACTGTGTGGCTCCACAGGCTAAGCCTCTGTGCCTGTGATTGGAAGGTTGCCGGTTTGAGTCTGTCTTCAGCAGAGCAGTTGCATGTTTGTGGCCCCTTGACCTTGGCCCTTAACCCCCAGCTCCATGGGTGCCGCTGCAGGTGGCTGCCCTTTGCAGCCACGCTTGCTCTCGCTTATGTCATGGACAGCAAGTTGGGGTGAAGCGAAAAGAGAATTTACCCACAGGGATCAATATACGTGTCATTATTATTACCATCTTGGTCAGGGATACAGAAGGCATTTTGCAGCCTATCATAAGCAACAGGGCACAAGACGACGGAAGATCGCAGACAGGATGCTGGTCCATCAGAGGACACGCACACTTTTTAAAAAATCCTAGTGATAAGTGAGATCAATTCTTCGTCAATGAAGTGTCAATATAGCCTTTTCGCCAAGAGATCAATTACCCCAGACTGGATTATGAAAAGCCACTACAGAATGTCAGACTGCCCATGTGTCTCACTGGGCAGCTCAAAGGCATGACCTCCTAAAGTACAAATTACAAGGCGTGAAACATTTCCAGGATGGTATCGTGGAGTCAGAAGCAAGGCATGAAGATATGTTCTCCTCTTTCTGCTGTTTGAACTGAACTGCACCAGGGAGAGAAGATAAGGGAAACAGTGTGTCGGCTATCACACGGACTCTGCATTGCTGTGTCGCCCGGGAGTGAAGTGTCTACTTTAATAAGTAAATAACGTGCTGTATTGTAAGCTATACAGCACACTTACCCGTTCATCTCTACTTTTCTCCCTGTGATATTTTCCTACATGAACTATACATCAAGAAATCACTTGGATTTTTAAACTCCTTTTTCCTCTGAAGCCTCATCTATCTGTGATTCAAGCACGTTCCACGCACTGTCTTTTGAAAAAGTTTCTTGAGTGCGGGGCAGCCAAACCGCAGGCATCTCCAAAAAACTTTTTCCACAGCTACGCAGTGGAGTGAGCGCGGATTTAGCCCTTTCCCGTACCCTCTAGGAAATTTTAATGGAGAAAATCCTGTTTCAATTTTATCAATCCTACAGGGTCTTCAGACTTTTTTTTTTCTTCTTCTTCAAACAAGCCTTTCATTGCGGGCCGGTCCCGGTCTGGGTGCTGCTCAAAGACCGAGTAAAAAAACGGAGTATTGTGTTGGGACACGGACATGCTGAATAATGGATCTACGTCTTCTGCTATCTTCACCATCCCTGGGAAGAACTTGTGTTTATTCTCAGGTTTGTCGTATTAAACAAAAGTCCAGAAGAAACAGAAAAAACAAACCCCCCCCCGCCCTCCCCGTTTGATTATTATAAACACGGTTAAAAAGTTGGAAATTAAAAAAAAAAAACATTTAAGTTTCACTTCCAGTCTTTACGGACATTTCCTCGTACATCCCTTTGTCGCAACACAATCATTACAAATCGATTGCAAAATAGCTAACAATCATGATTAAATCATTAAACTCTTGTCTACGCTTCAAAGAATGGGGAGAAAATTAACTTCCCACAAACCTCATTTTTCCCCCCGAACATGAAATAATGATTTTCTGCCAGTCTAATTACAAAGCCAACATCTGATCAAGCCGGCATCCAGAGGGGATTATCACATGTGCGAGTATTAGACCTCATTACCAGCTTGAGTGCAAAATTATTACATCTTGTAATTGGATGGTGAGATTTATATACAGATCGGGCCGGTTTCTCTAAGATTGTAATTACAAGCTTCGTTGGTTAGCCACTTATCACTCAGCGCAGGCGAGATGGGTATATGCAACCCAAAGAGCATTTCATTAACCTTTAACCCTGCTGGGGAAAAACCACTGTAACATCCATGTCTGCATTAGGGAAAACAGCTAAATTCACAGATGAAACAATTTACTACTCCTCAGTAAATAAGGCTTTATTTTGCTTTACCCCCCAATGAACAATCTGGGCAAATTGTACAAATAAACCATTCATTTTATTGTTGACTAGGATCCATTTTCTAATTATCAGGAGTAACTGTTTGGAATAAACACTCATCTGTTTAGATGCAGATTGCAGGGAAAACAGCGTTCTGCAGCAGAGCCTGAGACACATCTCTGCACAAATGGAAAATGCAACCAAAAAAATGCATGGCTCGTCTATGCTGCCTCAGCCACTTAGCCACTTACCCAACAAGCGAGCTGTGCAGAAAGGAAAAAAAAAAACGCAGCAGAAATGATACTTTTAAAGGGTTTTTTAGCTCAATAAATTATTAACTGAGCTTTTGGAATTAATGTGCGGACGCAACTTAAACGGCCTGATTCTGTGACACAAATCTGCCAGCTGCGATTAGTGGGGGCAACAACCGTCCGATTCCTGGAGCCGTGAAGCTCCTTGTCACATAAGAGGCTTTTTTTTTTAAAAGAGGAATCAATCAGCTAAAGGATCATCATGGCTGTGTCACAACCAAAGTCTCTATATAAACACTCAGCGGCCACATTATTAGGTACTCTTATGTAGTACTAGGTATCTAGGTATCTGTTCATCTATATTAAGGGTTGACAAGTTCAGAGAAGCCTTTCTGCACACCATTGTTGTACGGAGCTGTTATTTTTGCACTTAGCTGTTAGCTTGTTACCTGTATTCTTTAATGAACCTGCCCATCCTCCTCTGACCTCCCTCATTAACAAGTTGTTTTTGACAACACAGCTCTCAACGATTGTATTTTTGTTGCTTGCAATCAACATACATTTCAAATCACTTAGATGCCCCTCCTGACCCTGTATGTGGGCTGTATGATCTCATTTTTTCAGCCACATGATTTACTGATTGGCGGTGCAGGTTGCTTGTATTAATTAGTAGGTGTACTTAATAAAGTGGCCATTGACCGTATATACAGGTTCACAGCAGGGGCGATTACAGGGATTTACCGTTAGGGAGGCCCCACCCCCATTAAGGGTGCTACTTTCATTCCGAAAAAATACATGATGCCTCTGCAGCCCAATGTCTACTATGATCAAATCTGCCAAGGTCGATATGACATATATATGTAAATATGGGACATGTAACTAAATGAATTTGAAAAAAGAATCTATGGGGGGGCAGTAACAAAACATGGTGGAAGACCCCCTTTTTACATCACCTATGCCCCAAGGCAAGCCTAACCCTGTTACTATCACTAACCCTAAATATAATCCTAGTTCTAACCTTAACTCTAACCCTTAACCCAAACCTAAAACTATCTCAAACCCTAATAACATCTCTAACCCTCCAACCCTAGCCCTAAATCTTGCTCTAAGCCTAACAGCGACACTGATCCTAATCCTAACCCTAAATTTTGCTATCATGATTAGCACTGAGCTTAGGGTTAGCTTAAGGCCGGGCTATTCAAATCACGGTCTTCAAGGGCCAAGCACTGCTGATTTTCTAGCCTTTCATTACCCGTGAGCCAGGTGAGAAGCCTCTGTGGCCAATCAGAATCAGTAATTATTAAACTGACTACGTGGGAGAACTGAAAACAAGGCCTGGGTGAGAAATGGAAGGTCAGCTTTGAAGAGCCTTGATTTAAGGGCTATGGCTATGGTTAGGGTTAGGGTACCACCTCATAGTGATGTTAAAGAAAAAGACCGTTTTTACACTTGATACTTTTAGTGACGGACGATATAACGATATGAAAAACTTGATACAACTCAAGGCTAGAGTAAGGGGGTGGCAGAGCCATCCAGGGAATACATTGTTATTGTCCTGACAGCATCTAGCCCCAGCCATACTTCTAACCCTAATAGCAACCCTAGTAATCTGGGGGGATATGAGACCCCACCCCCTCCCACAAACTGGCAAGCTGAGGGGGCGGGGGATGTTCTAAATGAAAAACTTTGCTGGGTTTGAAATGTGTATGAAAATACAGGACAAATTACTAAGTTGAATTTGGAAACACTATTTTTTGACAGGGGGGTAAATAGGGTCTAGAATTGCCTTTGGGTCACAACAAGCCTGAAGCTTGTCCCAGAGAGCACAGGGAATAAGGCAGATGGCATCCGGAATGTTCTGCCAGCACATCAGCAGACACACCATCACCTACAGATATGGGAACAAATATTTAGACACAGAAACAAGAAAGACATCAATGTCTTCATTTCATGCAGTCCACTCGCATTTCTCAGAAAACAAAACATGTTTTCAGTTTTACTTACTGCAGCTTGGCGAGGTACCTCCACACAACAGACCGCGTCGCAGACACCAAATCGTCCTGGATTTATCGCCAAAAAAAACCTTAATTTCTACTGCATAGGAGTCGCCTGACAATCAATACCGCCGTACGTCCCGAGACAAGGACTTAACTTGTTCAATTATGCCACAGACAGCTCTGTTCTTTTGTAACAAGTAATCTGGGTAGTGAAATCGATACTGACAGGATAGCTGAATGCTGGCTAATTTTGTATTACATCCAGCCAATGGCGGAGTCTGCAGTAATAGACCTGCAGCTCCACTTCATTATGGACGGGCTGGTGGGTGTGGAGAGGGAATCAATAGCAGCATCACCAGAGGCTCTGTGATGATTCGGTGTTTGCTCAGGATTTGTGTTGTGGTGGTGGGGGTCTCTGGACATATCCATACAAAGGCAGACACTCCCTGGCCCCACTGCGTATGATTAAATCACTTATTGACTTTTTAAAACAACTTCTTTTGCTTTTCTTAAATAATTGGTTCCAGAACTTTTGGTTTGTCATCAGTTTTCTGGGTTTTTGCTGGGCTGGAGTTAAGAATGATTATTTGCTTTTAAATGCAAGTAGAGAGGATGTTCCCTGTAAGATATATATATCCAAGTTACGTGTGTGCGAGTGTGTGTCCTCACATTGCTCTTGGATAAAACATTAAACACTTAGCTAAAGGCAATCTTGTAGGAAATTTTAAGAACAATTAGCAAAGCTCAAGTTGGGGGGGGGTAGTGCTAGGATGATTCCAAGAATCCTTGAGTGACAAGAAAATCAGGAATATAATTGGATTGGTCTGGGTTGGGGGCCCATTATTATATGGTTTCATCAAGTCCAAAATCTTTAGCTGCACCCCTAACAAATCTATTTGAAGGGTTGCAAGTCAAAACCGCTGTTATCTTGCACGTCCAGGACTGGAGGTTCAAATCCCAGCTCCACTAAAAGTGTGTGCAGGCCTGCATGTTCCCTTTATACTGAATCAGCTTTCTCTCGGTACCTTGGTTTCTTCCTGCCACCTGAAACCAGGCAACTGGAGGGTGTTCCTTGAAGCAGGATTTCTTAATTAGTTAGGTTAACTTAAGTTAGAAGTAATGATCGCCCAATAAGAGTTTAGGTAAGGAGCATTCCTATTGGACAATGACTTCTAGCTTAACTTAACTCAGCTAACTGAGAAATCTTGCTTCAAGGAACACCCCTCAGGTGAACAGGTGAAACTACCTTCAGTGCCATACAAATGTTGCATATTTGACCAAAACTGAGTTATAACTGAAATCGGGTCTCTTGGACTCTGTTTTATCTTGCGGCAACTATGTCTGAAGATAATTGAGCGTGAAAATTACAGTAACTACAAAATCCACACTAAAACCAAGGCAGGACTTTTGGTGTCGGTGTCGTTTCCCTATTTTTCCTGTGAAGGGTAGCATAGTACGAACATGAATTTAAAAATTCTTTTAAAGAAAAATACATTAAATCTCAGAGCAGTTGAAAACCTGAAATGATAATTCTAAAATTAAACAGCATATCATATAGACTGCAAAGACCCGCCTCACACCTCCAGGGCACCGGGTTTGATTTCCTCTCTGTGGTTTATGTTCTCCCAGTGGGTTTCCTTCCATAGTCCAAAACATGGGGGCTGAATGAACTGGCATCTCTGAACTTGCCTTAGTAGGTGGCCAGTGAGGTCCAAAGTGTACACTGGGCTTCCAAAGATCCAGGATCACCACCTCCACTGGCAAATACTGCACCACTATTACTCTGCGGTGATTAGTATCATTACTACCTTCCTTTAATCAATAGTATTACCTTTAAGCATTGCTATTATTATTAGCCTTATTATTCTAGATCTAGATCGATCTATCAATCAATATATCTATCTATCTATCTATCTATTTGTCTGTCTGTCTATCTATCGATCTATCTATCTGTCTATCTATCTGTCTGTCTGTCTGTCTATCATCTATCTATCTATCTATCTATCTGTCTGTCTGTCTATCTATCAATCTGTCTATCTATCTATATATCAGTCTATCTGTCTATCGGTCTATCTATACACACACACACACACACACGCAGTATTAGATTGGGACTAACAAACTAAAGCAGGACTATTTAGCCATCTCTTTTACAGGAGAAAAGCAAGACGGGATTTAAACAAACAATAGTAAATCAATGTAAAAGTGGAGCCCTGATGATTACTGTGACTCATCACACCAGCAGTTATCATGCAAAAGTAAACAAACTAAATTCTCATTAAGGCTTAAGTCATTTTTTTCCATGGCTTCCATTAGAATAATTCAGTCTTATTGCGCTCGTTAATAATCGTGACAATTTACATTTAGTGAATTGTGACAGCAATAACGTTTAGTTAGCACAGCACCAAGAGGATGGGCATGAGGACCAAATCAGGTTTAATCCACAGATTTGTGGCTGTGGGTTTGGAAGCTTTACCACCTCTTTGGATCAAAATTCCCACTCTGGACAGTGAAGACACTGCACACGTGCCTTGAACTTCTGGTCTTGGCTGTTTCATGAGCTTATTAGTTACATATTCATTGGAATGACCTACGAACTCAGAAGATGAAGGACTGCACCCTAAATCGAGACATTCTTTCATGTGACAATCTTTTATCCTGTGTTTAGGTTCTCTTATATTATACTGCAATATTTCAGCATCTCACTGCGGTAGTAGGACTGTCTGTGCTCTTTGCTGATAAATGCATATACTGTCTTCACTGACCAATCAGCAACTTTGGAGAGAAAAAAAAAAACAAAGGTCTACTCCATTACTCATTTGGCACTAAGGCTTCGGAACTGGGTGAAGTGCAGAAGCTGTGGGCATGAGGCACTGGGTAAGGAGCTTCAGCAGACCACATGCAGCAGTAGCTGGCTGACAGATAGACGGTCACTCTGTACGCATTCAGATTCAGGGAGACGGTGCTCACGATGGACCCCAGCTTGAGCAATGGACCACGTTGAAAGGCAGCATTTCACCTCTGGAAGTTTTGGAAATTCAGAATAGCGATCTAAGAATGTGTGATCCAATGCCCCATAATTCTCTGCTTGGTAAGACAACTGTGTCTGTAAGTGTCTGTAACCATCTGACTCACATGAGTTCACCTGATGCAGTCACCTGATTTACAGATCACCTGACCGCATGTCAAAACTAGGTCCTTGAACGTGTGGGATCAGCTGAATGACTACATGTCCAATAAGAGCTCCACCTATCCATCTCTGAATTCATTTGAATCCAATTCGTTCCACATCAGCCACAGGTAGATCAGTAGAGAGGCTAAACAGTTGCCTGGCAGGGCCGAGTGGCAGAGACTTGCAGGGCAGACACACTTCAAATTTCAGCTCCCCTGCTGCCATTAGAGCTCCCATTATGCAATCTCCTTCCCATTTCCACTCCATCAGCGTCATGTTCCTGAATTGGTGCAGCACACCCCTTGAAGGTAGGACAGTATACTGGCAAAAGGGGTCAAGCATAGCGCAATAAATGAGACACTATATTAGAACAGAAATCCACCCCCAGCCCCACTAAGCCCAGTCTCTGCAGCAGGAAAAAGAATAGATGCCTTGGCTGTATGGCAGACTCGTGGACGTTGTGATAAATCTGTGAGTGTGTTGCCAAGTAAAACTACTTGATTGTGGGAGGCCTACACTGACCATTAATTTTGTAGTGGCACTGGATCCAACCAGCAGGCCGGGTCAGTGGATTTATTCAGGCCTCGAGTTATCCATTTCATTACTTATTTGATGGGTTTACTCTCTCAATGGCTTCTTTAAGGCTAATGGATGCGCCAAATCACGTGGACAAACTTGGCCCTGACACACATATATGCAGGCACAGGTCCACAGAAATGCCATACTGGGATAAACACCACCAAGTACGCTGACATTTAGCAGGTATCCCATGTTTGAACTTGAAGTCCTCCTTTGCCCTGGTCACTCTATTCAGTCTCCTGGTGAGGAGAAGATCGTAATTCCACAGGATATCACCTGGATGTCTCCTGCCAGTCTGTGGGGTTCCCTTGGTAAATTTTGCTGCTTGCCCTCTGCTACGAATTTATGTTACTACACAGGTCTTGCTCTTAAATTCTCTTAAGCTGGATACATTTTGGTTTTTAAGTCAAAATCACTAAAAAAATAAGGCACTTTGACAATAATCCACGTCCTTGTACTTTTGTTAAAGGGTCAGGTCACCCCAAAACTGAAAAAAAGGTATGTGTTACAGGGGTTTTAGTGCTTTCTCTCCGTCTATGGTGTTCTGCTGGGAGTTGCCCAGTTTTTGGAATATCTGCTGTCAACATGTCCGACTTATAATGATAATGGCATTTTTTGTGTGGTGATTAAAGTGGCAGAAAAATACATTTAAAAAATGAAAGAACAATATGTCTTACCGGAAATTATGATCCAGTTGCTCAAGAAATCCACAGACTTAGTAGTAAGCAGTTTAAAGTAGGAACTCTTTCCTTCTACTGAACTCCACACACCAATCGTATCACTGTGCAGTGGACATCGCGGGGGTGCTTGCGCTGGTATCTTCTGCACAGTGATATGCTGCTTAGTGTCAGATGCAGTGGTGCGAAGCATGCCGCCACTGGACTCTGGAGCAGTGGAGATACGTTCTGTGGAGTGACAAATCAGCTTCTCTGCCTGGTAGTCTGACGGAGGTGTGGATATGAAACCATAAAGTAAAGCAAAAGTGACCATGTTGGACCTGCAGGTGAAGCAGTGCGAGAAGAAATAGTGCTGAAAACACAGCAGAGTTACTAAGCTTCAAACTCAAAGCTAACACCTACTTCAGCCTTTCACAGGCCCCAAAGCAGATGTGACCTCATATCAACAACAAACTCATACTTAGCAAATAAACATGCACTGAAGTGGGGTAGTGGAGATGTTACAAAAATACCCGTTAGTCTACCTCCATAATATGAAACTACCTGCTACTACTGGAAGATTTATAGAGCTGCAGAATAAGAGTTACTCACATTAAGTTCATATCTAACAATGTAACATGGATCAATTTAAGAACTAATAAGGAATATTGTTTAAAATAGTAACCAGTAGTGTTAATGTACATGTTATTGCCTCACCTTAACAGAAATGTTGCTTCTGATAGTTACTCTCCATGCATTATTCAGATAATACAGACCCATGGGGTCTAACGACGTGAGGAAATAAATGAACAAATATAACTGAAGAATACTAAGTTATGGCTTAATTTGGATTTGGATCCACAGATGAACTGAATTCAGGCCAATTCGATGCTTTGGTGACAGACGCAATGTGAAATTCTCATGAGATTTTAACAGAATGTACATATATTGAAGAACCATAGGAATTTTGAGATACCTGTTAAATGAACAGTAATAAAAATGCTTATCTTGTTAATGCTCTTTATGCGCGAGCTCTGAACATCCGATCCACCATTTTTAAACAACTGCGTTTGTTGCTTTGCTGGTATTTATAAAAAATAAAGAATCTAAATTTTTTAGAGGATGATGTTTCCGCTTCAGTTTTGGCCGAAATGCTACTGTTTCCCGGCGCGTCTTTAAAAATGCAGGAAGCTCAGCACTGACAGTATCATTAGAAGGAACCGACGCTGAAAGTGTGGGCGTATTTTAGCCTTTATCAACGGCGCCTTCCCCAGCGGATTCCTCCAGTTTAAACACGTCACAACTAAATAAATAATGACAGCGCCACACTCACTGCGGTGGCTGCAGCCAGCCGCCGGAGGTCCCAGCGCAGCAGGGGTCCTTAAACCGAATAATATGCTTCCGCCCGGGATTCTGCAAAGCCATCGAGCAGAAGATTATGGGCCTTTAAGTACCACCCAGGCCTGAAATGTGACTCTGGGGCCCGAGGGGGCGGCTGTCGGAATTCAAGATGAGCGCAGGGAAGAAAATGCCGAGAATGAATCTGGAGGTTCTCCATCACTTCCAGGTAGCAAATTCTGCTACCTTCTCCTCCCTCCTAAGTCCCCTCCTGCAGCCTGAGGTAGAAGCAAAGACCCAAGTCGATCTTGTATCCGTGCCAATCAGCTCTCACCCTTATCCTGCCTTGAACTGTTCCATTAAGATTTATTTGACAACATATAGCTTTTTGTCCCATGGTTGATTTACTGGAGCAACGTATCTAACTTATATCTGCCGCATTTCAGCGATGCCAGGACCATTTGATCGTATGTTTTGGCCAATTTTGGGCTGTAAATTATCTTGCAGATAAAGAAGCCTCTTTGCGTACCTGCTCAACTGCCAAAAACTGTGCTGGCATCTAAAGTATGTATTCTATCCATCCATCCATCTTTCAGCCACTTATTGACGACAGGGTCACCAGGGGGCCTGGAAGCATAAAACTGAGAAACAAGCTCCCCTTCTTCCACAATGCCACACTGGAACACATTCACAGAAGAATAAGTAATTGTAAGATGGATGGATGGATGGATGGATGGATGGATGGATGGATGGATGGATGGATGATCTGCATGAGCTTAGGTGGAGGGAATGGACACTAAATTATCCCAAATTGGAGTAATCTAGTGATGTGGCAGAACAAGTTACAACCCATATGACAGACACATATATACGTCAACACACACACACACACACACACACGAGAGAGCATGCTGGGATGGGGGAGACTTACGGTGTATGAAGTACATCTTCTGAGGATAAACTAGAAGAGATGTTCTCTCCCAGCTGAAGACTTCCAGCAGGGTGCTGATAGAAATTAATGTGTGTGTATGTCAGTCATTTATATATATTTTTTTCTTTCCCCACAAGGGGAAATTGAACTTTGTGAAAATCTAAGAACTGCAGTCAAAAAACTAAAAACGCCAAAAGTCTAGCATTTTATTTGGTTACTTATAGTTAAGCTTAGAACTGGGTAGGGGTTAAGGTCATGATTGATGGGATTACAGTTATGGCCATAGAAATGACTGGATGCTCCCCACAAAGATATGAATACAAACGTGTGTATGTGTGTGTGTTCAAAAAAAAATGCTGAGAGACAAACATAAACAGAGAAACAAGGAAAAGGGCGCTTTACAGAAACATTAGACTGGAATGACGTTTACGCCAGTGTCCATCCACAACAAGCAGCAAAGCTGTCCTTCATCCTTCACCATCCTCATGCTGCAGCACAGCTCTCCAGACCGTGCTGATGCTCTGGCAGTCAGACAAGACCAGAGAGCTGCTTGGTGTTTGAAGGGTAAAACCCGGGGTTTCCCTAGGGAGCCATGACCAGGGACCGTAGTAATGAATGTGTCTGTCTCCGTGAATTGAGGGTGTGGTCAGGATTCTTTGGGTTTAAAGCTTTTTACACACCCACCACCCTCCAGGGAGACGACGCGCCGGAACATCCTGTCAATTCTTCCACTGAGTTCCTCCATCAACCTTTGGGGAAAAGAGGACGATTTTTCCGCTGAAGCTGCCATGTATGATGCGAATGGAATAACGACACTTTGGAAAACCCCGGCGCACACGCCCGCATCTGTCTCGGTTTCAGTTCTGGCTCGCCGCGTTTGCAGGTGAGATGGCCACTCGCCTTTGCGTCACCCACAATGCAACAACTACCATCAATGAACAATTGAAACAGACATCGCGATACGAAGTCCCCCCCCCCCCACCATAACATGAGATCTAGATGCACTAAAAGAAATACTTCCATTCAATGGCGAAATGACAGATACTGTCAATAAATAATACAGTCAGTACTTCATAGCATCACAGGTAAGCGTATATAATGATTTCGCTTTAATGAATTACTTTTAGGTTTCATCTACAATCAATGATTATTGCTTTGGTGATAAACTGAAGTTGGTATATCAGCGATATTTCACATGTGCCATTTCATTATAAATCTCTGCAGTAAGATCATTGAGAATCCTTTGAGCTTAATTTAAATTTAATCAATGAAAGTTAAAATGTACATAAATTGTGAATACGGTTGGTGATGTATATAGTGAGGTATGTCATAATGTAAAGTATTTAAATTTTATAAAATTTTATATATATATAAAAGTTTTGATAAAAGGTTCTAGACCCTTCCGGCGACCCTAACCAGTGGTTGGAAGAAGGATGTATGGATATTGTGTCACACGTGATTTAGATTTTTACATTTTTTGCATGAAAGTACAGTCAGTTTGATTACAATACAGGAGTGTAGAAAGTCAAACATATTGACTGGATTTGGGGTCTAGCGCAACTAAAGAAACAGAAAAGTCAAACTTTATATTATTTTGCTGCTGTGGTTTTAACCTTCATTTGTGGTTGTGTTCTAATGTATGTATTAATTAATGTATGTAATGTATGTATGTATTAATCAGCTGCCTTTGGACTAACCCCATGTATTCTTAGCCACATCGGCCAACCTTTGGTCACCAGGCTATTGTAGATTTTAGCGGAGTGTTTTACCCTAAATGATACTGTAAAATACGGAGCTGTATAAATGTGTATATGACCATATACTGTAGGCCAACTCCAGTCACATCGCTGTACTGTCTCAGTTTGGCTCTGAATGTCCTTGTCCCCTCTACACCAAACATTACAGCATGATTGGGGGGGTGGGGGGGGTAGAATTTCATTACTACTAAACTAAATAAAGATCTTGAACTATCGCCCTAAGAGATGAACTGGGACTTACAGGACCCTGAAATGAGCAGCAAAGTGACCCCCCAGTGGCACAGCTCTCCGGAAGCTTCCAGTATGCGGGCAGCTTGCTTATACAGCCTATAAACTCCCCCCCACCCCCAAACAATTACTAGAACCACTGCTAATGAAAAAATGTCAATTGCATGCAGTCAAAATAAGACAAATATTTACCACCGTACAGTAATTGTAGAGATGGGTAGTGTAATTATTTTAGAATACCACAGTCATGCTTACAGATGGCAGCTGGGGAACTGGTCTGTGTAACTTTGAATAATTGAACTTTATTGAAGTAATTTCTCTTAATATTAAGCTGAATGTTAAATATTGCCATAGTCATTCAGATAAGCAAGTGATTATTTGGCAGTTTGCCGGTAATGTGCTTCCCTGTAATCATGGGTTTGTGCCTTCGAACAAGTTTCTTTTAAACAAACAGATAACTGGAGCAAACGAAACACAATGGGACCGACCATCTGATGGGAACAAAATAACGAAAGATATTAAACAACCATCAATTATTAACAACCAACATAATATATAGTGAAATATGAAATCTTTGCTCTGCCTCAAAAGAAAAAAAATACACTCAACAAATAAGCTCCGAACAGGAACTGATTAGTAGAAAATTATTTACTGAATCGTTTTGTTTTTTTTTCCCCTGAGGAACACATATCAGTTTTGGAAAAATGTGAAATATATGTATTTTATGAGAGTTTTTTCCTAGCTGAATATTGTACATGTGTCGAGTGTTTCCTTTGGTCCCAGTTCTCAAGAAGAGGAAACCAGGACATTACACACACAAATTAGGGAATCGTGGTAGAATGATGTGTGATGTCATTGGGGAACACCACTAAAATACCACAATCCCAGAATGCACCACAACTAAGTAGCATTTCAGTAAAATCTGCCCTATATAAATGCATTTAATATATGAAAAAGTAAAGAAAAGCCAAATTAAAATCAGACAATGACTATATCACAATAATAATTTAATTCTTAAATTTTCTAATTCTTAAAAAACAATAATAATTAAGCAACAGCATGTCATTCTTCAGAGAGTGGGCCGATTTCAGTCCTGTCGAGATATGAATATACCACATCAGGACTGAACCAAGTGGAAAATGGAACCATTGCAGTGAAGCAGCTCAGCAGAGAAGCAATGGATGCTCAGGTAAACACTCTGAGGAAGTGCCTGAGACAGTTAAGCTGTAAGATTACCTGCCGTATTCCCAAAGTGTACTGAAGAAATGCATTTTAATGTTACGCATGGTAGATGCGCACTCGTAAGTCATGTAAAGCTTGGGGAAAATAATATGTTTTAATACTTGTCTTTCTGCCTCAGGGAGATGACACAGATCTGAAATGTATTGGCTTTTTTAAAACATTTTGACACTTAAAACCTACAGCAGTTTCCTGGTTGTAAACATACCATAAGAAATCAATAGCAGTCAGCAACTAAGAGAAAACAGATAAATATGAAATACAGCCATACAAAACAGTATAGATTTCCAATTGGTGTCACATGACAGGGGCTGCTTTGAAATGCAAATATTAATTTATGCACATTTCACTTAGCAAAGAGCCCCTATTGATTGGTTAAAACAAATTCTATTGATCATTGAATATTTAATGGAAATAATGAATTTCTTGAGCGCTCGCTTGAGAAAAAGCTAAACTCACCTGCTTTTGTTTCTAAATGTATCGTAAATCTTCGTCCAATGAATTATGGAGAGTTTCCATTGTATTGTATTAAATGTTTATCACAATTGTAGCCAAAAACCATATCGTGTGTGTGTGCGTGTGTGTGTGTTTGGGTGGACCTTAGTATTCAAGTCACACCCAACACAGTAAAAAAACCAGGAGCAGCGTAAAGTTGTGTTCTTCAGAAAATACGGCGTCTGCATTCTCGATACACGGATTTTCTGGGACCTGATTAAAAATAGTCACAGTATGAAAGACGGGCAGAGAAAGGAGATTGTTGTGCTTTGAATATAAATGAAGCTTTGTAAACAGAAAATCTGCATTCACCACAAAGTGCGCAGTGTATCACCCCTGGGTAATGAACCTATCTCGATGACATCACCTCCTTGGCTTGTATGGGGAGATTAAATCTCTGTTACACAATGCGCTGCTGGCAGTAGGAATGTAGGCTCCAGGCACAACGTCTGACACCGGGATGTCACAGCAAATGGGACAGGAATCGGTGGGAGGTGGGGTGGGGGGGCGGGTTGGGGGATGGGGGGGGTGGCGCAGTTGACACAGCTGCACTCATATCGGGATGGGCTAGCCCCTCTTCGCTGCAAGCCGCCCTTGTGCAGATGAAGGCCGGTTTTCAAGGTCCTTCAAATTGATTCTCATGAGGGGACAAAAAAAATGTCTCCTAAATCGAGTGACATAATTTATGACGTTAAAAAGCTTGGAAACAGGAAAAGGTTGCTGTAGGAATAACATTAAAGGGCACGGCGTACCACGCGTGCCGCTGTTAAACAAAGTGCCAATCAATAGCTCTTTTATTAGCCGCAATCGATGCGCACTTGGCGGAGCGAGCCAATTAACGGTATCGACCGGGTGGGCAGAGGCTGGAAGCGTTCATTCCGCGAGTTTAATTTTTTTGTCCCCTCTTCCTCCGGGTGAGAGGCTGTCCCGGCCACTTCCTTATCTCCAGATTCCCACCAAGGGGTCTCACGCTGGACGACAGCCTGACACAAAACAGAGTTTCCCCAGCCTTGTGGCAGGAAGAGCTTCCCGGGAAGAAAAGATCGTTCTGGCACTCAGCAAGGCTGGGCCGCTCAACCCCCAACCCACCCCACCCGCCTGCCCCTCCTGTACAGTCCAGGAGCGGACACTCGGCTTCCGAATTTTATTTTCCAAAGGAAAGATTGCTGATGGTAATAATAGCTGACATCATACACCCATTTCCCGTTTCCTAGAGGCTAACTTTCACTATTCTCTTAACAGACTGGCTTTGGAAAATTACATAATGCAATGAATACAAGATGAGAAACATCATACTGCAGAGCTGAGAGTTCTTATGGCATGAAATATTTAAGGTTTGTCTCAAAAGGGCCGCAGTAACATTCCTGCTTTCTTTGTTGTGATTTACAGGTGTACTGTATAGTTGGCACAAATTAGCAGTAATAAAACGAGTAATTGTCTGTTTATCTGTTAGTAAGTAGTTCCACTGCTGTGTTTCCTTGGTCAAACACAAGGTAAAAT
The DNA here is from genome assembly GCF_023856365.1 of Brienomyrus brachyistius. NCBI lineage: Eukaryota > Metazoa > Chordata > Actinopteri > Osteoglossiformes > Mormyridae > Brienomyrus > Brienomyrus brachyistius. The sequence continues at coordinate 11,313,128 of NC_064543.1, read as the reverse complement.
ATCTTACCTGCACTAACTACAAAGACTAACAAACAATATTAAAACTATGTGTTATTTTTTGTTAGGACAAGGTACATTAATCTTCATTAATCTGTAAAATCTCTAAGAAAGGCCTGTTCTAAAATTGGTGGCAGATTGGATCCTCCCAAACTGTGATGATTCATGGCTTTGTGTTTTTGCCTCACTGTTAATTATAAAGCTTCCTCTGTCATGGAAGGAATAACCTTTGACTGCTAGATAATTACCATCACAGCAAGCCTCCATGGTTTCCATACGCCGGACTTGCTGCTGTGGGGATCTTCCTCTTAACTGTATATGTAGGCCACCGTGACTCTCCAGGTGTTTTCTTCTCCAGTGGGACATCCAAGCCGACGGGTAAAAACACATCTGCTCTGCGTCAGATTGTGGAGGGGAAGAGCTTATCGTGTAAGGTTATCAGAGCTCTGTGATATCTGACCCAGGTTATAGAACGGACTGCGGTGTCCCGGTGAGAGTTTACAGAGCTGACGCAGAAACAGAGGAAGGGAAAGAGCAACACGGGATTCCTGGAGGTGACAGCGCTCCTTACAGGAAGATAAGGCGAGAGCGAGGACCCCCAGAACACTGTCTAAAACACATCCTGTTAAACTCAACACAAGTCATCGTTACAGAATAGCGGCGATGCCGTGTGACTCGAGCTCTGTTCCGAAGAACAGTCTATATCCAAAAGTGGAATGTTACCTCTGACATATATTTCCCCCTATAAAAATGTGACAGACATGAACTTGCCACTCCAGAGCACTAGCATACCTTTAGCATGCGGAACCGAAGTGGATCTGTCTAAATCAGGGATGTCAAACTCCAGTCCTGGGGGGGCTGGAGCCCAGTGTAGCTTAATTCTTTCACTGTTCCACCACAAATGATTCAGCTCAAGAGCTGCGTGATAATTAGCACAAGGAGTTTAATCAGGTGTGCAAAATGAGGGGAAACCCAATAATGTGCAGGGCTCCGGCCCCCCAGGACTGGAGTCTGACACCCCTGGTCTAAAATGCAGCTCTCTCAGACTTAGCATGTAACCTGGGACCAACACAGATAATAAGCAAAACCACTGCAATGGACAGAAGAAAGCAAACCAAAGACAAAAAGGCAGCAGAATACATCTTAACATCGAATCACAGAGCAGACCTCACAGTTCGGATCGAAAAAGTCCACTAGACATCAAATCAGCAAGACATGTTTACATACCCAGCGACACCCAATACGCATCGGGCATCGAGCTGTCTTTTTTTCCATCTTCGGTGGGCAAAGGATCTTCAACAGTTCGACTTGCTTTCGAAGATTTGTTTCGGTTGCTACCAAATGAATAACTTGTTCACTGGCCATGAAAGTTTAACCTGGCCTCCTCATTTAGAGGCATTCTTTGATGAATTAAAGACGATCAGAGTTTATTCTCAGATTTCAGAAGATGGGCTCACCTTTCCGCAGCACTGAAATTTTAATGGGTGGGATCCATTCTATTCTGAAAGTCTTCGCCGAGAGTGTCAGACTACTTACACAGAGGTGCTCTGTAACCCGAGATTTGATATGTGGTCCACCAAGAAGGCCCTTTACATCTTTCCACCAGCATCACTGCTTACTTATTTATCTGCAGTCTTCTGGGTTTATCCAGAATATTGTGAATGAGACGTACAGCATGCTATAGACAGTAATAATGTGACCACTGTTCGTAGATCCTTTGATCAGAATTCACTGGTAGCTCTTCGGAGTATAACCTTCATATTGTAGGAGTATGACTTTCAAAGATAACTAAGTTTTCTCCTTCCCACAGCTTGGAGCTTGAACACACTGTGCCACTTTATTCAAAAGTCAAGTTTCTGTTCAGTGTCATTGTCCAAGTGAAGGGGAATCCCCCAAAGAGTAGCTAATTATCCAGTAGGTATTGTCCAACTGAAACAGCTCATTTTCCCCCCTCTCAAAACCCCCCCACCACCACCACCATCTCCACTCACTGCCCAGATTGAGTAGATGCATCCAAAGCTCAAATTGACTCAACACTCACAGATTCCTGCAACCCAAATTGACTCAAGGGCATTGTCAGGCAGAGGTGGAAAGTTCAGGTTCAGAAAGTACAAATCTAGACCAAGATTTTGTTTCAACCAACCAGTTGAAGATAAAGACACATATTCACAGAGGACTCAACCGGTTGGTTGAAACAATATCTTGGTCTGGATTTCTACTTTCTGAACCTGACCTTTCCACCTCTGTTACCAGGTTCCTTGTAATAAAGGACCAAAACAACTCAAATATAACAAACCTTAAACCCCCGGGTAAGTGCTCAGATTATATGACAATTATGTTGTGGCAAAGATCTTCCTACCAACATACTTCTACATTTACAATCTTAAGGACTTAAGTAAGAAAGCCACAGTCCCAGGAAAGCAGCAATGGTCCCAATCAGAACAGTTCAAGGGACACCGGAGAGCTATGAAGAAGTTTCCTTGTTTTGTCTGAGAGCAGGCAACAGACCTGCAAACATATCCTTCCTTGCCTCCAAAAAAAATGTAAGAAATGCAATCCAAAACCAGAAGTCGTAGGCTGAACCCATACACTCATTCGGTTCATAAACATACACATATCGCTGTGAGTGCCGGCCCCGGAATAGGTTAAGTAGCACTCATTTGAAACTCCGCACTTTTCAAACGCCATAAATCTGAATTAGGTGTGAGAGCTTTCACAGCTGCTCGGCTCCTCTCTGGAATCAGCCCCTGGCAGTACACAGAAATAGCTCAGAATTAGCAATCATTTACACTGTTAAAAATGCAGAGTGGAGCAAACTGCACTACAGCGGATCGTCAGTGGTAACCAGATCATTACATTAAATTATTTTGCTTAGAAAGAGGTTTAATTCAAAGTGACTTGTACCAATTAGACATTTGCAGGTTGAGTTTCTTTTTTGTGCAATTGGAAATTTTATCTATCTATCTATCTATCTATCTATCTATCTATCTATCTATCTATCTATCTATCTATCTGTTTACATTCAAGTGAAGTGTGTCACTCGAGGGAGAAATAGCAGGACATCTTCACAGGAGTTCCTGCCAGAGAAAGTCGATGAATCACAAGATATTCATAACAGAATGAGTCACTTCAGAGCTCCGGTGAGATGTCCAAGGGTACCTACCCAATTCAAGAGACAAAACGCTTGTTTGGCCAGAAAACACAAGCGCATCTGTGTTTCGTGTTTCCAGGTTGCTGCCACATCTTGCCCTGGAATTCAAGGTGTCAGTTAACAAGCATGACTAGACTGATGAGTCAAGGCACAAACGAGACGTATGGAAATACATACTGATTAAATAGTCATGAGGAATGTTATGTGGCTCTCGCACATGGTCTTTCCTCAGGTACCTTAAAACTCCATCAGAGAATGTGCCATCCAGCTCCTTGCCCACAGGTGTCACAATGTACCACAAAGGCATCGAATAAAATGTCACATATTTACGTGTCTGGAAAAGCCGATTTAGCGCAATATTCTGCTGTTCGATGTTCGTATCCTGCAAGTCCGAATTTACCACTGCCAGTGCAAGGCTGAAACTGGTTTTGAAATCCGATGATGTCACTGGCAACGCAAAAAGAGTCAAAGGGTATGTTGCAGCAATGTTATGAACTAGTTTACTATATCTAATAAGTAGTGCAATCAAAGGTATATAATTTCACCTTCTATATACTTAACGAGACCTTTGATGTTGGCAGCAATACAACATCTGCCTTTCAGCTTAAAAGCTGAGCTTGGGATGTATTAGAGACTGGTCCAGATTCTATAAAAGCAGAAAATAACTTTGGCCAAGCCCCAATGTCGACAATCTATGTGATTTGAATGGAAAATAAAAATTAAATTAAATATCCATGTCAGTATGAAAAACTGACAGACAGCTATTGCATGAAAAAGCAACATCTTTCAAATAAAAAAAAAAAACAAACATCTTTTAGGAATGGCTGACATTTAAGTTGAATTTTATTACCGTGAAATGACATCAGGGCTCTGTTAGGAATTAAGGAGAATGAAAGTTGTCTTTTAGTGTTTGTGCCCGGGTTGGCATCCTGTACGTGGTACTAAGTGTAAACACAGGCCACTTCATACGTAACAAATTCATCTCTGCGCCAAAATCCATAAAACTGCATCAGGGACAAGTACCACGAGAAACAGCCAATGGCGTTTAACTAGGGAGATGAGCGGCCAATCCCTGCCTTCTTTTACCGTCAGCTGATCACTGATCATGCACTCAGTTTACCCTCAATGTCTGAACACGACGCGCAGGGATTTTGTGAGGCAAGAGAGGCTCTATTGGCCAAAATGGGCACAGACCAAGTCCCCTGTCTTGGGGTGACAGCAGGGACACGGCGGTTTTTATAAAAACCTTCACCGTGAAGCATTAATGACTGGAACGTGCCAGCCCTGCTGGGTGGGGGGAATCTAGGATGGAGGAGACAAACTGGAACGCTGGCCGAAAAGCATTGATGATATATTTAGCCTCATCTGGGTTACGTTTGCAAGCGGCCATCCAAAGCCCCAAGTGTGTGTGTGTAGCAAATGAGGAACAGGGCCCTCCTCAATTTCAACTGTCATCAATATAGATGCTCTGCAAAGGTTTGGCCCTTGTACAGGCCTGTTCCGAATTATCCTTCGCCTGTGGAATTACCTGGAGATGAAAGCAGCCGGATCAATTTTCCAAAACCTGTGGAACAACCGCAGCTAAGCGAAGATGACAACCAATTGGTCACTTTAATTCAGCCATTTGAAAACCTTGGGGACAAAATGCACCATGTGCAATAAGGGGAGATGAATTCATGTTTTTTTTTTTTCTTTTTTCTCCCTTCTCATATGTAACACAAGTCTTGTTTTAGCTTAGAAACAATTATCCTGTCCCATACACCGCGATGTCGTACCGAGTACTAAAACCATGCAGAACAGATGCTTAAATTTTATATTAAAGGTTATTTGTGTATGTGTGTGTTTTTTTTTCCCGCACAGGGAAGGTCTCTTTTTGAAGCCGTATCAGGTGGTAAAGTAAGTCTCACAGTACCAGGGCCACAGGTCTGCCGCTCCCCTGCTGTTGGAGAGTGGGGCATCCTAATCCATCTCCCACGGATGCTTTCCAACACACGTCAGCTGCTCTGTACGGTACCCGACCCTCCCCCCGGCCCCCGGCTGCTCACCTGAGCTCGCATTGAAAATAAATGGGGAAGGGAACGAGAAAGCCTACAGTTCGACTGATGCCTGACGCCGCTGCCAACTTAGCAGGGATTATTCTCCTTCTACTAGCTCCGGCCTCCAGGGACTAATCCTCCTGAAACTCCCTGCAAAGCCTCTCAAAACAGTTTATGCAAACAAACATCAAGCGGAGCTATTTGTATTGGCATGGCTTTTCACTTAGCCGCTGTCAACGAGGACCAGATGGCCCGCTCTGAAACCCGGCGAGGGGAGGGCACGGGGCATCACGGTGCCTCGGCGTAGCGGAGATTGCAGGCTCCCCTTTGTTAATTTCATTATGCTCTTGTTTTATGTCAGGCGGGTAGGGGAGTCGAGGGGTGAAAGTCTTGTCCTGCATTTGATTTAAGGCTTCCCAACGAACGGGGAGCAGCAAGGGGGGGGTTGAGACAGGCTCAGTTTTGGGACAGGACCCCCCCCCCCCCCCCCCCGCCCCAAAGTTTCCCAAGGTACGTGTTGCCTTTGTTTTTTCCACAAACCAAAATCCAACAGTTTCAAAGCGGAGATTAGTAACAGAATGGCTTCTCGAGACCTTGCTAATTACACCTCCGATCGCTGCTGCTGTCTTTTCTTGCACTTTTGGGGGGGGGGGGGGTATGATTTGGTGACATGAAACAAGGGCAAATTCAACACAGGAAGACGCACAGAACATAGAAGGCATCAGAAGATGCACGATGCCGTCGACATGTGGTACCATCACAAACAAGGAGCGGGCTTTGAATGAGAGTGATCCAAATAGGGACGACGTGGCAGAAACAGCCAGAAACTACCGCTTAGGTAAGCTGGACCGTTCAAAGGTACAGGAGCACTTCCCACTACAGAAGCCAATCCTGTGACACTTAGATCATGAAACCAGGTCTTTACACGTGGTAGCAAGACCTCTCAGGCTACTTCACTTCCCCTAGAGCTGGTGAAACTGGAGACGATGGTGGGGTTTGCTCTCCGCCCCTTGCCCCCCAGGCCCCCTTATGGGGGTAGGGGTTCAGCTTGAAGACGAGGAGAAACACTGAAGTATAGACAGAAAGTGAGAGAGAGAGGTTGAGGGAGAACGAGAGAGAGAGACCCCTCTCTGTCACTAGTCATTTTCCAGTGTTGCTGCCAGCACGCACTTTCAGTGACAGGCTACAAATCCCTGACACCACCACTGATGATAGCTTCGTAGCAGAGCCTTCCAAGACCTCAGCCAGCACAACGAACTTCTGTGTCCTCCCCAGAGGAGGCAGTATTCCTCACCCCGCTGTGTCAGTCAACTACCTCCGCATCCAAACACTCCGGGTGACTAATCTGCCAATCTGATGCCTCCATCCTAATCAGACACCTTCGTCCTCCAATCAGACACCTTCATTCTAATCAGATACCTTCATCTGCCAATCAGACACCTTATAGACCTAACTGTTCGACATGAGAACTTACCTCCGTACAGATATTATAGTTATTGGAGTTTGTGTGCACCAGACCATGGAAGCAATGTCTACTTCATAGGTCAGTCACAGTAATTTATAGATGTTCAGCCCAACCTCTGCTCTTCATTCTTTTATTGCAGCAATTGTTTGAGTAGTAAATCACTCTGTTTGAGGTGTCCAAAAGTCGACTGATTAGAATTTATTTCCACAACATCATGAGTAACTTCCCTCTGTCTATGTCACCCATCCAGACATCATAGACTTATCTATGGTCGCTCCCAAGTTTACAGTTATTACACAATGTTGAACTTTGACCCCTCGTGCCTCAGGCTTTTGATTGGAGATTCAGGTGCAGCCGCCAGTGATGCTACTCCTGGCCAAACAAAGGGGCTTCCAGCACAAGGACCTTGGCCTCAGGTGTAATGGGGGAGGGGAGGCGTGAGCGGAAAGGAGAGAGAACGTGAAACTCTGTGACAGAAGACATAATATCCACCTCAAACCTTCATATGACAGAATTGTGCTCCCTTCTCTAATTTAATATCCCCCCCCCCCAAATACCCCCGGGCAATTGGCATGGCTAAAGGGTTTGTGAGACAGAATGCACCTCCCACCACCCACAACCGCCTGGGTCTCCATGAAACTTCATTTCAAAATGAGAGCGATACACAGCGGCAAGTTCTTTTCACTTCAGATCCTTATTGGAAAGATATATTCAAATAACGTCAAGGATAACATTGTTACACCCCTACTCTCCCACTGATCCGGGCGGCACATACTTAACAGCCTTCCGTGTTGTGGTCAATTTATTCACAAGTGCACATAAGTTTGTTTTAGATTTAATTGGCCAATCATGTGACCGCATTCATAATAATTCTGGCATTAAGGGAGTTCTCATTAGAATATTTATTACTTTCTTTCAATTTTGGATAATTTAACGGTTCTGAGGCCTTCACTGCTCATACATCTCCCAGATTGAAACCTTTGTAATAACAGTGGATCACACGTACTGTAGATTCACTGGAATATATCAATCCACATTAATGAGATTGTTCTGCACTCCACTTCAGTTCCCCATCGCCTGCTTCCTCCCCTCATTCTGTCTGTCATTATTATTATTTCATAAAAGCCCTGATCTATTTTATGAAAAACCAGCAAACCTTTGTGAAATTCATTAAATCAGCATAAAAAATGTATTATATAAGTAAATTGCACTTGCCATTCCTGTTCGTGCAATTGGCCTTAAAGCAAAGCAGGGCCTGCTGTTGGTTTAAGTTTTCCAGTGGGCAAGCTGACAGCGAGGGTGACAGTGTCCAGGCTTCGGGAGTCTCGCCTGGGCCTGGTTTTACAGAGAACCTGCCTGGTCAGAAACTGGACCCCCCCCCCCCCTTCCCCAGAGGAGCACAGGTAACAGCAAATACATCACAGCTATGTGGTGCCACTGGGAGAGCAGTTCTCTTTGCACTGGAGTTTACATTTCTCATCACTGAACAGATGCTGTTAAGTAAGCAAAGCAACTTGCGTGCAGTTGCATTATATTATATTATTGCCAACTTACACATTTTTTTGTGAAAGCTATCAAGTATCATATTCTCCATCGAGGCACGACAACTGAATCCTTTCGGGAACTGAACCTTAAAATGTTCAGCTCTTAATTACCAAACGACATGCTGCAGTGGGTCCAGAGTACCACACACCACAAACAAGCGTGTCTGGGGGGCTTTTTTTTATTATAAATGCGTACGGTTTTCTAGACGACGATGGGCAGGACGGGGAAGAAGCGGCCAGGCTGGATGCGCCGTGAGCGCGTCACCTATCAAGGACATCAGAGGAGGGGGGTCAGCCGGATGTGTCATTACGATTAGTGTTCAAATTGGGGGGGCGTCAGATGGGTCCGCGCTGCTCCTTTCCGATGAATAATGCATGTGTCTGTCCAGGGGCAGCTGCGTCCGCATGCATGCACCAGCGGAGAATTTTATATATTTAGATATATTTTTGCACACTAATATTACAATGCAGAGCAAATGTTTTGTTTACTAAATTTTACTTTTGTTGCCAATTAACGACTCACCCGGAAGAGTAAATACGTTTCACAGTGAAGACGGCAAAGGAAATTGTAAAAAATTTTAAATTTTCGAATGGGCCAGATAAAACACTGTAGAATGAAAAGTGGGGGGAGGGGGGGGGGGTTCAAACATATGCAATAAATAAAACTAAAAGGACACCGCGGTTTATTTCTAAACACGTGTAAATAATCCCAAGTGGAACACGGGCATAGTTTATGATACCTGTCTCCGGTATTATATGCTTTTAATCCATTTATGTGTAACTAAACAGACTCCGTGGTAGTTTGAGGTGCACATTAGTTTAAATGCGTGCATGGGACTCCAGAAAATAAAATATATATACAAATCTTCAGATTAATCTGTCACAGTTATTCAAAGGCGACTACTGAAAGGCCATTTATATATTTACATTAAGTTTAATTAGAGATGCTTAAGTATGGCGGGGGGGGGGGCATATAATAATAATAATAATAGTAATAATAAAGTTCTTCCTTTTGCCAGTTTTTATCTTGTTTACAACAAGAAATTTCCAAATCCGGATAATTGCAGGAATTACACTTAAACAAAATATGTTTTCTGATATGTTTCTAAGCATTAGTTTTAAAAATCCTGTATCCTCTTAATTCGTATTTGGTTCAAATGTGTACCTCATATAGTGCATTTTATTCTGCAGTTTTATACAGGACAAATTAACTTAACTTACATTCACCATGCGTCACGGTATAAAAACGACCAGTTCAGTTAAAAACGTCGCCAGCCGCAATTTGTTGTGCTGAATTTAAAGTTACAGTTTAAGAAATTTCCGAAGAGAAGACAAACTGCGAAGGTTTAAATAACAACCTGACAGCGGGAAATTCATGCTTTATTTAGAAGATACAAGTAGTAAGTAAAAGCTTTGTCGTAAATAATATGTGAGCAGTACAAAAATAATACGGTCCCGGGAGCCTTTGCGTTGTTTAATCTTGTCTGATATTAGCGGATAGCAGAGTACATTAGGAGGCCATAGGAATGAAAATCGTCTCAGCTATATATAGGAAAATATTTTTACACATCGTTAATAATCATTAAAAAAATAATAATACCAATAATAAAGAAAACTTAAAAAAATAAAAAACTTCCTACCACAGTATTCTACACCATGTTAAAACCAATTTTATGGCCAACATTAAGATTAGGCCTACTTTTAAATTTGGTACTTGGATTAACAGACCATAGTGAATATTTCATAAATGACGTTTGGGTATGGGTCCCGCGTTCCTTGCAGCACCCCTGCTAGCTCTGTCCGAAACCCTCATCCTATCGAGGTCACAGCCTCTGTGTTGCACCAGGATCGGGAGTGGAAATGCCAACTTCCAAAAGCCAGACACTTGTCAAGGCGCGGTAAGTTACACGGGCATGCGAGATCGGTGTGGTATAGCCTTTGCTATTAACTTTTAATGAGTAACAAGGCGCTCACCATGTGGCTTATCGCTTCCATCTTACCACTTGTATCCGCAGACGGGATTTGCGTCTCCTTCCCGCAGCTCTCTGGCGCCACTCGAAGAGAAACGCCGCAATTGCAGGCGCCTCCCCGAGGACTCGTCTCGCTTTTCATCAAGGGCGAAGGCAATGAAATATACGCCCCATATTCTCCTTGGTGTTAGCTCGAATTCAGACGGGGAGGGGGCACGCTAGAGCTGGATAGTGTACCTGTTACAGCGTAATTCTGGATGACATGACAACCGGTGAATGGTTATTACAACTTATTTTGCATTCTCATAATTGACATATGGGTTTTAAAATCGACTGTCTAAAGCACTCCTTTGCTATGAGTTGATTAGTCAAGGTCATAAAAACTGTTATTTATGTGGAAATTGACACGTAATACATCAGACAAATACAGGCTGGTCATCTTCGCGAAAAATAAAGGCTAATTACTAAATAAGCGTCTTCCCTGTCCTTCAAGTGTACATTAATTTAAATGATTTTTCCCTTAAACTTTTATATTACTGGACATTAAAATGATACTCCAGTAGCTGTGTTTTTTTCCACTTAGAATTTCTCCTCGAAGGCAAATTTGCTGTGTAACTCGTTCGTTAAACACTAGCAGCACCATTTGTTAATTGATGCAATTACACGTTACTTGTAATGGCCAGGTTGGTCTCCAGGCAGACATCAATCAGACTTCTATTGACCTGCCAAACTCCTTTTCAGCCATTCCTGTTGGGACTATTTCTGACTCTAATAGGGAAAAATGGGAACATCATCAGCATTAATTTAGGGCCGGACCTCTGGCCGGGACGGTCGGCATCGGAAAGGCTTTGGAAAAGTGTCAGTCTCGAAAAGCGCCCCAAGGGAGCAGCGCAGCGTTTGCTCAACTTATTTTCTGCTTCCCGCTGAATGAAAACAAAGCTGTACCTTTAAGTGTACTTCAACCTGAGTCAGTTAAACGCAGAATCTGACGTCCCAAAGCGTCTGTCCCTTTTCTGACACGTCGCGCCTGCAACTGCACCGCTATTAGTAATTTCATTAACTGCTTGATGCATGCACGGATAAAAGTGTTTTAAAAGGCGTACAGATATGAATCGATGCATAAGGCTGTCTGCATTAAAAAAAATTGATTACAAAAATATAGTATCGATAGACAACATTCGTTTTATATACACGACAATTTAAACAAACGAGCATATTTACATGGCAATGCGCGTCCACAGAGAAACTTACACTGTGTTTACCGAACAGTTTCTAGTAGCCGTCGGTATGTTTCCTTAATTCGTACATTTCTGCCGGAAAGGAGCGTGTCTTATTAAGTTAACGGGATGCGCACCTTAAGGAAGCGCGATGTTAGATGCGATTGGTAAAGACATTATTCTATCCGTGCGGCCGTGCCGTTCCGGGATTACAGTGACGTCACATTGATACCCTTGCATGGATGAATGCTAAAGAACTATAGAGGCACAAATAATAGCACAAGCAGAGTCCATATCTTGCAAGTCTTAGGATATCCTTTAAGCCCTCTTCAGCCAAGGCACAATAATATTTTTGTGGCTGATGCAGTTTAATATTGTTTGCTACTGTTTTTCTTTGGAGGATTATCTACATACATCTGTGTATGTGAAAACTATTTGCTGCTTTATACAGCTTCAAGCCTTCTTCTTAAGTGCAGTCATCTATTATTGACAAAAGGCCGTGCGTGGAAATGTCTATGAGAATGTGTATTTGAAGTGCATTTGGTTAAAATCGATCAAAGGGAAGATAATTGCTGATGGTAACAAAAGAAGCAGCCATGTCTTTCTCGCAGTTTGGATATCCTTATAATACAAGTTCACAGGTAAGGAAAAATGCAATACTGTGTTTTTTTGCCATTACACCTGAAGCTGCACGGTGTTCGGTCCATTACTGAGGATAATTATATTTCTATTATATTCATATTATGTTTTACATAACTTAACGTTAAAAGTGTATTAAAAGGCAGGGTATCTTCAAATATATTTTATTATTACTAAAAACAAGTATGCCAATATTCCGGTGGTTTAAACTTAAACATTTTGCGAGCGTTTTATAAAAGTACAAATATTTATACTGCCATCAAGGGAACAACTAACTTCAAGCACAATTTGACGTTTAGCCTGTTAGCCGCTGCAGTTATTAACGTTGCCTTCGGCGTATTTTGATATATTTAAACAAATTTTGAAATTATGCAGTACAGCGTACAATTACAAGTTCGATTTACCGGACCGGCATATCCAACAATCAATACACTCAAAAGTGAAAGTGGAAGAATAGTGATATATTATTTGAGGGAAACTTTTTTTCAAAGTTTAAAGACTTACTTATGTCACCTCTGTCCGTACATGGTTGTGGCGATGACAAACAATTACTCTCGTTCTTTAAAACGTATTGCCGTGAAATAAAATGCTCGGTCTTGGTATTTATATTTTCTGCATAAGTTCACATCATTCCATCGTTTCTCAAGTTATATAACATCTTCCATTTAAGACCTGTAATTTCATGTAAAGCATACATAAAAGACCATGTTTTTTGCATGTAGTTATGTCTTTAATCTATAACTTGATATATTCTACTGCTCAACCCTGTGGCCTTTCTCTAAAACATTGTAGAGCCAGATCTTTTATGAAGAGTATAGCCTACAGCCCACACGACTGACATGTGTATCAAAATTCTCTTTACGCAGTTTTTCGTGTCGGCAAACCCCAGTACGACTTGCTGCGATTCGATTTCCAGGTCGGTCTCTGATGGGTCCGGCGGTTCCCAGACTGCAGCCGCGTTCTGCTGCCCTCCTTACGAGAACCGACTGCTGGCGAGCACACGGGGCGAGCTGAACGCGGCTCTCGGCATGTACGGCTCGCCTTACGCGGCGGCAGCCGGTCAGAACTACGCCAACTACTTTCCGTACAGCACGGAGCCCTCGGCGCTCTACTCCACGCTGGTAAGTGCGCACTTTCATCTGACTCATCGATCCCTTTCGACGTGCTTATCGATTCTCATTGTTTTAATAATGTTTCTGCCTCTATCTTGAGCTTTAACTACTGTTACTTGTTTAACAAGTACAGAAACGTTTTTAACGCGGTGAATAACATTTTTTGGATTAATGGTTTAATTAGGTTGACTGTTTTATGCAGCTGTTAAGTTGGGGAAAACATAATGATTAGAAAGAATTAGCTTCGTATTTTAATATGTGACTGTATTTCATGGTAAATTTTTAAAAGCTACAATTACGGCAATTGTCGCGCACTGAGACGTTACTGTAACAATGTATAATCTTGTCTGTAATGCATTTTAAGTTAAATGGTTTAACATTCAAAGAGTGACACACATACCTGCAGTCTACCTTTGAATTGTGACAGCTCTTACGATTTTAGACCCCACAGTACGACATCAAGGATGGCGCTGGGAATTTGCACTCGTCTATCACCCAATCGGCTGCCTATTATCCCTACGATCACTCTCTAGGGCAATACCAGTACGACAGGTACAAACGTATCATTCTTATCTTAATTACAACTGTCCTGTTAATTGTAATGGTATCCAGCTATAGAACTATGCCAGAAAATGAAAGAATGCGTCCTAAAGAAATGATATAGTTTCGCATTAAACATTTCTAAGAACTTCAATACTTCTTGTGTTTGTTTTTATAGTGCCCTGCTTTGGAGTGATATTGTGACGTAACTGCACGGGATATACAAATGATGCCATTGTTCTGTGATTAAAGCTGATGGATTCCATCCACGATTGTAACGGCAGGTACGGAACCGTAGACTTCAATGGATCGTCGAGGAGGAAGAATGCCACAAGGGAGACCACCAGCACCCTAAAAACATGGCTTTACGAGCACCGCAAAAACCCGTACCCCACCAAGGGGGAGAAAATCATGCTGGCCATCATCACCAAAATGACCCTCACCCAAGTGTCCACCTGGTTCGCCAACGCCAGAAGAAGGCTAAAGAAGGAGAACAAGATGACCTGGGCGCCCAAGAATAAAGCTGGGGAGGACAAGAAAGATGACCTTGACAAAAATGAGCAGGAGTGTGTCAGCAAAGGTGAGCATCTCTGCTTCCTGCATATATCCGTCAGGATTTTAAGTGCATTAGCATACAAAAGGCTACGCTTACAGAGGAGTAATAATAATATTAATAATAAATAATGCAATAAAATCTTGTGTTTTAGTGATGAACAGCCACCCAGTCAGTTTTCACAGTTAATAATCAGAACGCAAAACCCATTCAATACACAGGTGGTTTATGTCTCAGCCCATGCTGTAGCCTGCTTGGTAGCCAAAGGCTACATTAAAATGCAGAGGCTCCCAGCAGCTTCTCTTTGTGACGCTCTGGCAAACAGCCTTTTTCCTCAGTCTATGCCTTTATTTATGCCTAGACTCCAAGGTGTGTAAGGAGGACAAGGGCCTACGGTTGAGTGACTTAGAAGACATGGACGATGAGGACTGCGACAAGCTGGGTGATGACTGTGAGAAAGGCCCCCATGAACAGCAAGACCTTACCTCCGGTTTGCCCGGGGAGCCCGCAAAGAGGGACTATGGCAGCACCCTGACTTTTCCCAGCTGCTTCCACACGTTCGGCAGCAATACCAAGGGCGCGGTGGCAACAGCGCCCGACTTCCTGGGCCCCTGTGTAGGCAAAGTGCCGACCGCAGCCCTGCCGCTGTTTCAGGCAGCAGGGAAGTCCCTGATCTGGTCACCGGCGCGGACCGCAGACGTTAGCGAACCACTAGGTGATTCGCATGATGGTGAACTCATAACGGAGACTCTCGGGATGGACTGCCGGCTGCAGTCAGCCAGGCCCCCAGCGTCCAGTGCTGGCCAGTGTGGGGACACAGCCGGTCAGCGGGAAGTCGTGACTGTAGCCCCCGCAGCAAGCTCGTTCCACGAGGGACCGTCCTCCCACAGTAAAAGCTACGGCCACTCCAGCTTTAACCAGAAGAGCCTGCACAGCAGATCCTACTCTCTGCTCCCGGACACATGCCAGTACCTGTCAATGGAAGGAGCCCCAAGAGCACTGACTCGCTAGCCAGAATCCACACCGGGAGCCCTAACCACACGCATCTGCTCTGTCTGCTCTTCTTACATTTAACAGGCGCAAATATTTGCTCTGCTTACACTTTCCGATTGCCGACTCCTGCAACATCTCATGCAGAAAACCTGTATTGTGTTTCTATAGGACATGATTTGAGTTTTTCCCCCTATGCTAATATTTCGAAACTTCTTGCGTTGGACCCACTTAATCCAAAAAGATAGGATGTATATTATTGGCACGCGCATATAAACTTTGTTATTCAGTTACATGATTTTTCCTTAATTATATGTCACACACCATTTTTATTTGATTTACTGTGGTGAATCAAATGACCATTAAAAAAAAAAGTTTATTATGTGATTATTCTGAAATATTCTAACCATCGCTATATTCGCCCTTCTGTCAAATATTATGAAGTAGATACCTGCACGCGCAGGCAAATCCACACAATGAATTAGCTTCTATTTACTACTGATTTTACTGGCGATTCGTAACATATCAAGCAGGCAGAATTGTTTGATTAAATTTTCTGCATTTGAAGTTCAACGTTGACAAAACCTTGCCCGTATATTAAAATGAATCCAAAATATTTCGCTTTTGAAGGATTGCTTACATATTGAAATACATTAAAAGTTTAAGTTTAAAACTTTACTTAAAGACACAGATTCACAATATGCCCTAAAATCAAATAGCTGCTACAGGGTTCCAGGAAGGTCCATTAAATGCAATTTTAAAACGGGGTCAAGGTAAATACAGAAAAACACAATCATACTTATGCACATCCTGTATTTAATTTAATAGAATAACTGATTTGCTTCCAGGGCCTGCAGATTCAAATTCGCAATTGCTGCTGCATCTTTATATCTATATGTATATGTGACTTTTTCCTTTACTCTGTTGGCCAATGTGCAGTTTTCAAACGGTGGGACACTAATTCAAATTATGCACTGTGGACCGGCGATTTAGACGCGATCTTCCAAGCCGTCAGCTGTGAACAGTTTAAACATTTTGAACGCTGTCAGTGTTAGACGTTTTTTGCGACTGTAGAGGCAGCCCCGACTTTTGCACAACGTTGTTTTTACGGTCATGTGGACTATGTGAAAGATATATATTTAAAAAAAACGACTGGATTTCTGATGTATGCACTGGGCAATCGTAGTTGGGCAATTTGAACAATTAATTTATTTAATTTATGAACCATTTTGTAATGTGCTTTAAGTTGTTAAATTTTGCATCGTTTCGAAGTTGCTTACATGTGATAAGTGTAATTTGTTTCAATTTGATTGTTAGCTTATAATACAGGTACTTTTGTTTGTTGTTGGTTGCATATGGAATGGTATACTGTACTATATTGCCTGTCAGTGTATAAAATAATACATGTGTTTATTTTGGTTGTGGGAAAGCATTTTGGCCATGTCGGAAAAATTTTATAACAATGCATTTTACAAGACACCAGCTTCTGGGTCGTGATTTCAGGGTTCACGTCGTATTAAAAGACTGAAAGTTTTCCTTGATCGAAGTTCGTTGTCAGGCAGCTCAAAAACTAGAGCATGCGGAAGGTCATAATCCAGTCTGAGGCATGAATGCACTTTACATGGCAGGACAGAAAGGAAACATCACCTCGTCATTGTTTATATTTAATTGGAAGTGACATCAAACATTTTGTTACTGTTCGTGCTAACAACGTAGCAAGAATAAGGGATGAATGCATCTTTGTGCCCGTTGCAGGGGGACCCGTTGCAGTAATTTAATAATTGTTGTCACCAAGAGGTCGCTTATAGATCAACCCGATAAGAACAATTCTCATGGTTCACCAGGGTCACCATTTATTTTTAACCGTTTCGTGATTGATCTGTCAAATGACTCCTTAAAGCCCGCCAATTTGGGAATACTTTTCAAAATACTAATAGGCAGGCAAAATATGCTAAATAGCTATGTGAAAAAGCATGAAAACTTATTGTCTCAAAACTGGTTAAGAAAACTGTATTTAATGGTCCCTGAAAATTGCATGGGGGGTATGCTATCCTTGATAGTTCGCGAATTTTGTTTTACATCACTTTGATCTTCCGTTAATGTGAACTAGTTTTGGTACAATCTATATTTAAGAATTACATAACATAAAATTTTAATATTTAATTGTATGCATTTTTTGGTGTTGTCATTTCAGGTATTAATTTTAAGAACTCAGATGAATTATCCCGCCGATTTTCTTAAATGAAGCACATAAATAATTTTAACCGTTATATTGATTTACTATTATTTATACACACTGTCTATTCGACAGAACTTATAGTGTGTGAGTACGGGTCCAAATGTTTGCGCAATGAAGGAATTATACAAACATTAGGTCCCTCTGAAGAAACTTCATTCCTGCGTAATAAAGGGAATCTTGAGGTCCGCCGCGAATGACCCTCGGCTTACACGTGCACAAATTAAACTACGAGAAGATAAACATTATTTCAGGTCGGATTTTTGAGATTAGTGTTTGTAATAAAGGGCATTAGGTCTATTTGAAGGCGTTATCCGCTTGCTAACTTGTGCCACTGGCCTTTTGAGAGAGAAATCTGTCGCACCGAAGTGCTTCTGACTATTCAGGAAAGCATAAAATTGCACCGAGAATTCACGAACGGATATATATAAGCTAACTGCAGCAAATGTTTACAATTTCTTTTCCGAAGCTGTTTTCTGCAGTGTAAGTATCTATTTTCTTTTCCCAGTTCTTTTAACTTAGCTGTAATGATACCACGTGCCCGTTTTAAATTAAGGTAATTGGTGACTGCTGACGCAAAAAAAAAAAAAAAAGTTATTCAATATAATAATAGATAACTTTGCAGGTCTGAAAATTGAAAAAATGTCATTGCATCATTTCATTGTACTATTTGTGTACTATTTCATTGCCATATCAATTACATTTTCAATACCTTTTGTTAAATAGTAAGTTTTGGATCTCTGGCATGCTCTTACAAAGCAACCCAAAGTTAAAATCAGAAATAATCAACTATTGAACCTGTAGAACGTACTCTATATTCAGCTGATGTAATACTTATTTTCCTGGATACACATAACAATTGTTTTACTGTTGTACATTGTTTACTGTGTATTTGAACAAGGTGTATGTGTGTATGGTCTGGGCAGCAGTTGGCTATGCCTCATTTTTGGGCAAGAGATATTACTTTCTACCTTCCCAAGTGAAAGCAATACTGGGGTGAGTTCTGCTGTTTTCTCTTCTGGGAGGTCAGTTCACCATGATTCGAGATTATCCAGCCAGACCAGCATTGTTCCACAATCTGCCATGTCGGCGAGATCTGTATCGCAAATCGCCCTAAATATAATCTTCTGGAATCATATTCCGAATGCTGTTTTGATTAAAGCTCGAAGACGGACACGACGGTCAATGACATGGAAAAGAATTTAAGGCCACAGCATTAGCATGTAATGAAAACAGGTCTCCTTGACTCACAAATCCACTGCACAGGACTGGCATTGCCAGTGGTGTTGACTAACATTACTGATGTCCCAGAACATTTGTAATTAAGCAGTTACTGTCACCAATTTTACATGGATGCATATGGCACGAGTTAAATACAAAAGAGCCAATACATCGTTTACAGCTGTTGAGTTACAGCAAGTCTCCGCGTTCAGTATGTTTAATTTCGGTTACTGAAATTGTGCCTTGTGGTCAGGAACGAGCCTGCCGCCCAAGCCCTACCCGCGAACATGAAGATGTTTGGAGGTATATTAAATATTTAGACGGAGGTTAATTAAAGCTGGAGCGGCAGGCAGAAGCAGCCAAACATTATTGAAGGTAATGATGCATACAGAATGGGATTACCACGGTAACACGATACCTGAGGGGACAGCGAGCGGTGGAAAGGAACGGCGGTGTTTCTCAGGAATCCTCTCGAGCCCGTCTGTTTGATGGCCGGTAGACAGTATGAACTTTGAGGGCCGCTGCGTTTACGAAGAACCCTCCAGTTTGAGTTCTGACCGCAATAGAATCACACGACTGGGCCAAGATCGCCCCCAAGGAGAATAAGACAAGGGCCCGCTTACCTGCAGCGGTGCGGATACAATAATGTGCATTACGATTGTTACTCCCGGATTACGGATGGCTCACGGCAGCGTAGAATGTACTGGTGTTCGACATGCATTTCATGCCTAGAAAAAACATGCTGTGTGATTAAACTCCAGTCTGGCACTTTAAATGTGGACAGTATAAAACTTTTAAACTCGGACATGTATTTCCGTCACAACCAGTGACATGCACACAAAATCAGTATCATCATAATTATCAATCCCTTCTCTTTCTTTATTATTTTTAATATGTATTTGGAATGGGGGGGGGCACTGGATACTTAATCCCAAACACCCCTTTGATAAGGCTTCTGTGAAAAAGAAAAAAAAAAACATTAAGAAACATAAAACTACACATGCACCGTGAGTAAGCAAGTCAGAAAGCGGTAGGAATAAAACAGGCTGTAAATAGGCTGATAGAAAGGGCAGCTTTATCTAGACCTTAGCGATATAAAAAGCAGCCACTTGAACCAAACTGAGCCCTCATTAGGCCAAGTTACCGGCTGGTGTCAAGTGGGGTGCGGCCACCGCAGGCTTAGCAGAGCACATGCTGGCGGACCAGATTAGGCCCAGCGCAGATCCACAAGTGTGCAATCGGCCTCCTGCTGTCAGGCTTTCTCAGCCAGGCCAAGGCTGTTAGCAGTTTGCCCTTCCTGAGCACGGGGGCCCCTTTAAAGCCAAACAGCCTTACATTCAGCACTCTGCCCTACCTTGGAAGGGCACACTTCACACTTAATAGTGCTACATACACACCAAAGCCTGTCCGTAACTCAGACAAAGGAGAACCCAATGAAATATACACTTAAAATCAAAAACAATCTAAAGAACAATATATGTTGAATTTTGCAGTCATTAGATTTATTCTTTCCTTGCACAATTATTTTTGTCATCATCCTGCTGGGGGTAGCGCTGCCTCTTCCGTTCTCTTTGTGTGTGTGTGTGTGTGTGTGTGTGGAGGGGGGGGGGGGGTTGGACACTCCCCCTATGTCATGAAGGGTTACTCTAGGTACTCCAGGTCTCTTCCTGCAGCCCAGAGACATGCAGGAAGGCTAAGCGGTGTCACTGATTTGCCCATAGAATATGATTTTGTGTGTGAGAGACTGCATGTCTGTGCCCAGTGATGGACTGGCATCCCCTAGTGGATGGATACCAGGCTTGTGCCCCACACTGCCATAGGAGGCAGGTGACCCCGACTCGGAAGAGAGCCTAAAAAATGATTGACGGACAGACAGACAGACATAGATTCTTCAATAAAAAAAAAAAAAACAGCCTGATATTTCAGCACAGCTACGAGATTTGAAGATTAAAAGAAAGTTGGAAATGGGAGACATCAGTTTTTTTACTAGAAACTATGTCACATGGGACATTTTTGCTTGTTAAAAAGCATTTTCAGTGTTATGTGTTATATTGAGGTAAGGCAGAGTGAGCAATGTGACCGTGGCTGTTTAAGAAAGGCAGGAAAAATCAATCATCCAATTTACCCAGTCGGGGGAAGTTTTATTTCAAACCAAAAGTAACTATACACTGGCAGTTACACTACAACAGTATTATACCTTTTCAGTGTTTGTTTCTTCCTTGTAGCGTTTTGTTACCATACTATCACAGAAATATGTTTTGTCAACTTTACAATATTACTGTTGAAAATAGATGCACTACTTTTTCCATTGTGGTAACTTACTAAGATGGGTGGAAAACTAATTCAAAAACAATATGAAGCTTTAAATCAAATGATAGAAATGTTTCCCTGCAAGGTTAAGGAGCACAAAACAATTTGCTTAACACATTTTCTCCTCACCCACGCAAGCCATGGAAGGAGATGTCAATGACAGAATATAACCGTTACTGATAATGCTATCCTGTGACATCACAATGGGGCGGTAGCTCAAAGAATCCGAGTGTGACATTAACTGTACTGCCACTGGAAGCAGTACCTAATTAATAAGAGCCTTAGCAACAGCAAACTAAATGGCAGTGTGCTAGAAGTTTGACAAATGAGCCAAGATGGAGGTGCTTTTTGATGTGTCCTACACTGATCACAGCTCAAAAGATGGCAGGGGAGAGGGGCTCTCATACACTTCACTGCATGCCGTCAAAGAACGCAGTAAGATTTAGGCTGGATATTGTTCCCGGGGCATGTCTTGCTCCCGCTCGCTCATGTCCTCACAAGGCCCTGCTAATGAATTTTGGCGAAGATAATGAAGGGCCAAAGACAGAGGCCAGATCGCTGATGAAAACCGCCATTGTGTGTGGGGGTAGAGGCAGTGTGGTGAACTCCTGGACTTCCTGTGGCCTGTCCATGAACCGTGGCACCCTTCACCCCCCAAACAGGGCTCCTGGGTGTCCTGCCCTCACCGGTATTCCACCAGGATCCCTGGCATCCAATCTTTAGCTTAGACTGAAACAAGATAAAAATAAAAAAATAAATAATAATAATAATAAAAATTGGGAGGATATAGACATCTCTCATGGGGAAAGAAAACTTGACCGAGGTACTGCGTTGAGATGAAGTACTCAAAGATCTCTGCACGCTGAACTCATTCGTCTCCCTGACAGCAATCCCACTGTAGACGTGACGTTACAGATTTGAGTTGGCTGCTTAGCGTCGGTACCGCCGCACATTTCTCCAGGCTGACGGGTCGCTAGGCCTGGGGCTTCGGCCCGTTGTAGGTGCCGCGGAGGGAAACCCGGTGTGAGTGGCGTAATTTAAAAAAAATAAAATAAAAAAAGGGCCCTGACTTACCATAACACATTACATCATATTCCCAGTTGTGTTCGCAGCATCCACTAGATATAAATCAGAGGATCATAGCTGCACTCTGTTAAGGGGACCCTTGGAAATATCCTACAGCTGTCACCAGATGATTGCTCTTTCTGCCACCTCCCAGTATCCCATTTGGAGAGACAGGGAGAAAGATTCCTCCATTTAGGTGCATTCCAAATAAATTAAGTAAGTGGGAGTAAATTAAACAACTATATAAATTAAAATCTGACCCTGCCAGACTTCTTCTGGGCTGGGGTAGCTGATGTGCGCTTCGCTCTGAGATCCTGCTCACACGTGGACAGTATCTGTATAATCTCCTGTGTCATTTTAATACCCTCCGGTAATCCGTGTTTTTATTTAATCTCCACTTTACTTCTGCTTTTCCTCTGCCTTATCTGAGTCATCTGTCCGTTTCTTTGTGCGCCTTCTGTTAAACATTACCCGGCACTTTCTCCGAGGCCGCACGGCAGTCCCGTCCGGCTGCGGTCTCCACCTCAGGGCCCTGCTGGGTGAGGCAGACGGTTAGTAGCCTGAAGATGAGGCAGGGGAGATTTTGCTAGGGCGGCTCGTTAGATGAGAATACTATTTGAACATACACTTCCAATTTTTAAAGACTGCGGACCTTTATTCAGCTGTTGCTCCAGTTACTTGTTTAATAGTTCAATGTATGATAGTTGTAACATTTTTCGATCGATTACAAACATTACCGCCATTATCTGTATATAAAGTTTTATAGCATAATGCCAAAAATTTGGCCACTAGTGAATATAGTACAATAAATAAAAAGTTATATCTGAAAATGTGGCCTGTGTTGGTCATAGCAGTGTTGGTCCAGGTGGAGCTACATAACTTGGAATGTGGAGAAATGTCAATGAAGGTAACGGAAGACTATACATTGCTTAGGGTTAAAACATCAGCAAACCAAATACACATTTCATAATTTATTCATACATAATCTGCTTACAAAAATTATCATCAGTATACATTTTCACTGACCCACACGGGCAACTGGACATCTGATACTCAGACCCAAAGCAGATCTCTCTAGATGCAAGAACTCCATATAAATGGATGGTAAAAAAAAAAAAAACACCATAAGATTAGCCATTCCTTATAACCTTCAAGAAATGTTTCAAAGCAGTTTAACCTCAGGCCTTTGCAAACCAAATGCAGCTCCCACAAGCTGGGCAAACTGCTCGGTGTTTGATCACCCCACACTTCGATTTGTTCCTGTGACGTTACGATATTTACTTCGGCCCTCCCAAGTCTACACACCAGGTAGGAGTCACCCGTTTGTGCCACAGACCTTCAGATTTCATGAGCGAAGTCAGGCTGCCAGACACGCGATGGGGCGGCAGGGGACGGGAAGGTGAGTCCTTAGGAGACCTCCTAAGATTTATGGCGACAAAGGCGCCATGGCAACACTCAACCAAGCAGGTGGAACCCAGTGCGGGACGCAGCGTGTTTCTGCTGCACTGCTGAGTGTGGCAGCGATCTCATGGAGGAGCTCTTCAATGACGAGGCCTCAAGCCACTGTTATCCTGGCCAGTGGCCTAAGCGGCACCAGAGAAAGTCAACCAGAAATTTTACATGTGCTGCTGTGTGCCTGCCGCAACTCCCTCCATAAGCAATGCTGGCTGTTACTACTCACTTACACATTAAAATATCATGTCTCACCTCTTATTTACCTAACAGAAAAAAAACTAGCCTTCTTTAGCGTCAGTAAAACTAACACAAACTAAGGATTTCATACATTGACCTGCTCTGTATCTCACTGCCTCAGTGTGAACCATATCAAGTGCCCAGATTTATCAGGCCATGCAAATTCAAACCTTATATCACTCAGAGTTTCTCCTCTTTCAGCCAATGCTGAGGTGTGTTAACACCAGAATCGAGCGGAAGGGGATAAAGAAAGTGTCATAACGAATTTAATCGGCGAGGCGTCTCGCTTTGTTGCCGTGCCGGCAAACCGGTCCTGACATCGCTTTTAAATCATCTGCCTCAGCATAAGAGCGTCAGAGAGAGTGGGTGTCGTGACATGCTCACATTCGGAAGGGGAGAGGTAAATAAAAGAACGGGGAAAAAAAAACACGCAAGGGAGGGCAGAGACCACACATTATCTGAGTATAGCCTTAAACACTGTGTGTGTCATAAAGATTCCATTATTTCCGTGTGGGTTTCTCCAGGAGAACAAACGGTAAATCTCTAAGCCGTCTCCAACTGCAGCTTCATCGCCGTGGGTTTTATTACCCAGCTTGTTCCAGCTATTATTAATTTATCTTGTAACCCTTACATTTTAAATCAGCGCTTTCATGTGGAAACCCGAGAAACCTCAGCCTTTCCATTTTCCAAGGTGGGCTGAGACATATTTTCGCCCTGATGCGAGCCGCTGTTTTAATCAGCCCCTGCAACGTGCTCTTGAGGAATTTGCTCTTGGAAAACACCATTTCCCTGAGTCATAAATGCCCCTTTAAGTTACTGCACTCCTTGATGTGGTTCCACATTAAAAAATGCAAAACATTTGTTTAGAATTGGTCAGGATTGTTATCAAATGTTGGTTTCTGCAGCAAAGTGCTTGAAAATGCACAGTTTAGCTCCCTCTACAGGACACATAAATACTGCACTTTGCTGCTCAGTTGTGTTGTATTGGACATCGGGATAACACACAAACTGAATTGTTAACCTACTAGTGACATCTAAAGGAATGCCACGGCATTGAACGGTATCAAAGCCTAAAATGATGGTCTCATTCTGAACTGGTGGGTATTGAAATTTAAACTGGGGATGATCAAAGTGCCGCTTAGCCCAGCAGAAACCATCAAAATGGAGGCCGACCCCGTAGGCAGAGTGTTGGGCAGCCTACAGCTACAGGCACACAGACACGACCTGCTGTATCCACAACATGACCCTTAGCAGGGAAAAAAAAACATAAGACATCTGACAGACCTCTCTAGGGCATGACCAGGGGGACAAATGAAGAGAGTGGAAATAGAACAAAACGTCATCATTTTCTGGCGTAATGTCAGGGGGGGAGTTACATCTAATCTGTCCCACTGAGTTCACTGTTTCACAATTTGCTTTGTTCCATAATCCCGCAATGTGTTTCATGCTGTCTAGTTTGCAACGTAGATTTATGAAACCAATATGTTCTTTTCCATCCTTTAAAAGACTATAAGGCATCAAGGTTGAGGCCCATTATGGCAAACACACATTTTCCCCAGCATTAGGAGTTATGGGAATAGCCATCCTCAAAATGAAAGCCATAAATCATATTTCTAACTATTATACCATTAACAAGGGCGTGCTTCTGTCTCTCAGGTCACACTAATAGTGCTCAGGCAGCGGCTGTTTAAGAGCCAGCATGAAGCCGCTGGCCAGGGAAGGACTCGCTTCTGGCGGTGGCGGTCTGGCGAGCGGACTTTCCCGCCGGTGGTTCCCTCCCCGTGGGCTCCGCCTTTCCTCCCCAGCCCTGGCCTCTCCTCCACGCTGCGGTTTCTCCAGAGGGTCTCCGCGACGAGGCGCCCGCGTTTCTCCGCAGCTCTTTCTGCGGTGTTTGGATGGTGCCGCGGAACATACTAAATTTGTTACTAATTTTAAACTTGGCAGGGCTTGGCTGCGCAGGCGCAGCATGCAGACGCAGGCACGGGGCAGCCGGCTTTAGTTCAAACCCGGCCCGACCGCAACCACAATGCAAACAAAGCAGACGCAAAACGGTAGCTCCCGCCTGTATTCTGACTGCATGTGTTTGAAAAGGGTATCCTTAAAAAATATCCAGATGTAGTGGAATTAGTGGGAAGCCGATGGCGTTGGGGGGGGTTAGGTTTCGGGGAAAGTGCTGTTCTTTTTCAGCTCTTTCTGAAGTTTTTTGGTGGAAAAAAAGGTGCAGAAAAACGACATTCGGGAAGCACAGAGTCTCCGGTTACAGTCAGATGTCTCCGGCCCGCATTGTACAGACCGCAGGAGGCAGTGCAATCCTCAGGATGGTGTACCAGGCTTTCTATCTAAAGCCTAAATTAACAGGTCGCTTGGAAGATGGCAGGCGGCTCTAATAAAGAAAAAAAAAAAATCAAGGCATAAACACATTTTAGAGGGAAACACACCAGATCCTTCATAGAGCACTGGGTGTAAAGAGCGGAAAGGATCTCCTTTGAAAGTCTGCTCGCCCATGCAGCTATGTTTCCTGGAAGAATGTTGACCGCAGGCATGCGCCGGGTTCATTGGGATGCACTGGGTCAGGTCGGCTCGCCTGGATCCCAATGACAAGGTCAGGTGAATGTTTTTTTTTATTGTTTGTTTTTGTTGTTATTATTTTTTTTTAACCTTCCTGACAGCACCTTTCGGAGAGGCATTTGATCCACCCCCCCAGCCCCCAGCCCCCCCATTGTCTGAGAGGCTGTGTTGACGCGGGACCCCAGCTGCCTCTGTCACCCATGGAACTGCAGTGACCTCTAGAGACCGTTTCACCCACGTGCAGCGCGACAGACGCCCGGTGCAGGATGACAGCGTTGTAATTACAGCCCAGGTTGAAGGGTGCTGCGAGCGGGAGAGATTGTGGCCACCCCCCACCCAGACTGCAAGAAAAAAAAAATTACTCACTGCAGTGAACCAGAACTTAGCAAATCACCCCAGGCACAAGTGGGCATGTGGGGCCGCATTAACACATGGAGCCGGTTAGCAGTGGCTGCCCGTGGTTGTATGGACCTAAGTGCACTGACATATTTGTCTCTGTCTTATTGGTTAAGAAACAGGCCTCCCAAAAAAGGCCGTGGGTTCGAGCTGTATGGGAGGTGCTGTCATTGAGCTCCAAGAATGGCGCCAAACAGCAGAACATCAAACGGCACACTCACGGTCTTAAGCACCACAGCCCGGCAGTGCAACTGAGCACCACGATCGGCAGTGGGATCTGAGCACGCCGTCCTGAGTAGCTCCCGTGTGCGGAAACACCATGTGGACGTGCTACGTCTCACGGCCCTTCTGACGTGCAAATCAAATCTAAACACCTAAACTTTATTTCTCAAGGCCCCACCCTCCTGTTGGAAGGGGATCACTGCCAGGCTGTAACGGCAGACCTAGAAGCGTTACTCAGAACGGCAGCTACACTTTGATAAGCCAGAAGATAGGCGTGCCATAGCTTCCAAGTCGGCACCCAAAGCAGGAACCCCGACATCCCCATGGGTATGCATGTGCTTAGGAACAGGTTGCTGGCAGCTGCAGAGGAATTTTTACAGTCCTGGTATCTTTATAGTCACCCTGTGTGTGCCCGATCTACGGCTGGAATGCCATATAACAGAAGAGACCCTCAGTATATAAAGAGAAAACTTATTTTTTTTAATGCTCTGCTTCGAGCCTGTACAATAAAAATTAAAGTACCTGGCAGAGAAGATTTAGGAGCACTTTTACCTTGTAATATACTGCGGGAGCCGCTCGACCTGCCAGCTCGCGGTACCTTATGAAAAATCCATTCAGTTGCGCAGGTGGTGTGAAGTTATTTTTATTCAGTAGTTTTTATTATCATTGCTGTCATTATTCAGAAAGTGCCGTAGTATGGTAGATGATGGATGGGGCACTGGGGCAAGGGACTGTAAATATGTGCTACGACTGCGGCAGTAAAGTAACTCAATCGGCCCGTCACAGGAAGAGAAAGAACACACACTTTTAACCCCCGCACACTGGGCATCAGAAAGGCTATGTTTGGGGCGGCTGCTGGAGGAACGGTTAAGGACAAAAATGTACAGGTTTGAGCCCCAAGGAAGTCAGTCAGTGATGCTGGATTCTTCAGTGCGATATAAACCCTCAACCCGTGCTACAGTAAATCGCCCCCAGCTAAGTGGGAGAAGAAACGGAGAAAGTCAGCCACGTGAAGTGAAATTCTGTGTTAATTTCCAGACTGTTAGCAGCATTTGTGAAAGCACACAGGAGAGATCTAAAGAAGAAACTCGGCTCAAGGAAGGCAAGGGTGCCATGACACCGTTTTGTTGGGTAACCTCTGACGGGTATATTCTCAAGCTGGGTTGTGACCAAGACACAAGCCGGGCATGCTCCAGCATGTAGCCAATAGCACGGCAGAACAGAAGTTTCTCCAGCCAATCAAATTGGAACATGAAGAAGCAGTATGTCCACAGACAGGGTAGGAAGGAGAATCAAAAGACTGAGGCATGAATATTCGTTTCAGGTGGGGGGGCTGGGGGGGGCGGCGGTTTGCCGTCTGGCAAGGGCAGGAGCCAACGTGGCTCGCACTGACAGGCTGGGTGGGGGGGGGGGGGTTTGAAAGGTTCGCGTGTCAGCTGCCTGCTTGTCAGTGGGCTGCTTCAAGCCTCCACATTTGCTCTCCATATGCATGGGTCGACTGTGAATGGGGGGGGGGGGGGCACACCTACCGTCAGCATGGAAGCAATTCACACTGCAATTATTTTGGGTATGAAAATGAGCTCTGTTTGTTTACGCCAACGCCCATGGTTTCCTCCACGTCTGTACGGACCCACTACTGTATGTCAACAAATCTAGCAAATGCCCAGACGCTACATTTTACAGAAACCAGTGGTTTGCTTAATTAGGCTTCTGAGTTTAAGGTCGACAAGCGGGTCACACCAGTAACTACCTCTAAACATGCAGTCTAAACATGCAGCTACACTGGAATCTCCAAAACAGAAATCCGAACTGATGCCGGAAACATCGGACAGGCACTGGGCTTAAACCCAGCACCCCAGACTCAACAGCACGGAGACTGGAGACAGACTGGTGCGATTAACCAGCATGAATCACAAGCTGACGGAGTGTGGATGTATTTTTTTTTTTTAATCACTCAGTTGCACTGAACTCCCCTTAGAGGAGAGGAGACTTTCATAAAATTGATTTTCTGAGTACACCCTCAGTACACCCTTTTAGCAGCTATAAGCTTGAAATATGAACCCTTCATTGTTGAAAGTGCCCCCCCCCAATCTCCCACACTAAACTGGCAGCCCCTCAGTAGCTAATAATCAGCTGGATTTGTGTGTGTGTGTATCCACAATATGATAAAAACCTGTTATTTTGACCCTGTGGGGACTTTATTCCATTCCCCACAAGGATAAACTAAATTTGATAGGAATTTGACTGCAATCAAAAGTCTTGTATTTTGTTTGGTTAGTTATAGTTAAGGTTAGGGCTGGGTGGGGGTTAGGGTTGGGATTAGGGTTATGCCCATAGAAATGAATGGATGGTCCCCACAAAGATAGAAATACAAGCGTGTGTGTGTCTTTGAAATTCTCCTTGGCAGCCATTTTTATAATGAAACCTCGCTAATGACAGGTTTCGCTGACTGGCACGGCTATACGGTGTCGTTTGCTGCCACCAACAAAGACGTTTGAGCCCAAAATGAGGCGGCATCACTATGATGAGCACTGCTCTCCCACCGCCCCCAAAATAAACCATAACCTTCATTGTCACTGCCTGACGCCAATTCACAGCATGGTAATAACACGTTGCTAGCTGCTGTGTTAGCTTAGCATTATCACTTAAGGCATTAATCGTACAGGAAAGAGCAGCGATATACACTCAGTTTGCAGTGTATTAGCTACACCTGTTAGTTAACACAAACAAACTGCACCTCCAAACAGGGAATCGTATGATTGCAACTGAATACAGGGTCAAGAGGTTCGGTTTCTGTTTGGCTAAGCATTAGTGCGGCGAAGATGCGTGACCTTAGCGATTCTGAACGCAGTATGACTGTTGGCGCCTGATGTTCTGGTTCCGCCGCCTCCGAAATAGCCAGCCTCCTGGAATTTTCATGCACTACGGTGCAGAGTTTACACAGAATGGTATGATGGACAAAAAACATCTAGTAAATGATATTTCTGTGGGCAAAAACACCCTGATAATGAGAGGGATCAGACTTGTTAAAGCTAACAGGGAGGCCACAAGCGTAAAAATAACAGCTTAGTGCAACAGTGGTGTGCAGAAGGGCCTTCCTGAACACAGAACTAATCTGGCCTTGAACCCAGTCTGGACGCAGTGGCTCCCACCCGGCACGAGCTTGGTTTACGCAAGTACCCCCTGAGTGAACATCTAATGAAAATACCCGCGTATCACCAAGCAGTACTGTCACCAGGTTTATCTTCGTCACATTAAAAATAAAGAACAGTTAATAGTAGAAAACTTAGTTTTACCCCATGACCCTGATAGACGATAAAGGTTCCGAATACGGACTGATGCATGTATTCTCGTTTTTAGTTAAACAAGTAGTAGCAAGAGTATTAGGAGTTCATTGTGTTCTCAGAAATAGCTCCTATGTCCAAGAACAAGATGGCATGGCGCCACCCGCTGGCTGGTACCTCCTCAAACGTACCCATCGCTGTACCATCCATTCGTCAAAGTAGCCTTTGACAACAGATGTACTGCCTAGTTTTACGGTGGAGAAAGGAAAATACTATGTTTAAAAACATTGTCAAATTACTCTGAAATTAATAAGGGGGGGGGGGGGGATCAATGCAAAAAAATAAATAAATCAGAGCCCTGAAATGAGAACTTTGCTGTCTAATTTACACGTTAACAGTGTTTGAATTATTAACAAGATCTGAAATAATAATTGGCTGTATATTATGCGCTTTCTCTCTTTCAGAAACAGCTTGCAGGAGGTACTTGACATTCACAAATGATTTGTGATGTAAATGACAAAACTGTATTTTTTACATATTTTAGCTGCACAGGGGATGATTGACTGCACAATGGAAGCAGTCAACAAGTAGGGGTCAATCACCATTTGAATAACTGAGCTGCTGCGGTAGCCTAGCACTGCTGTGAAGTGTGACATATTTTTATCTCTATGCATTTCAATGAAGTCGGCCTGGTACATAAAAGGTTATCGCCTAGGAAACATATTTTCCTAAGCGCAAGTTAAACATGCAAGTGAGATCAACACCGATATTCAATTTAGCCAGTCAGCCCTAACCTATAAATATTTCAACAAAATCCAATGAGGGATTTTTTTTTCTATCTCAGATCCAATTCAGTTTAAGGACCATAAAAACTTTATATGTGGGCGTGTGTTAAATTGGAAGGGGTGGAGCCTGCATATCAAGTTGATCGTTATACATCTCTGCCCTCTAATGCAGACAATAATGTGGGGGAGGCAGGGTGAAGCCTTCCAGTAAATCTACTGCCACGGTGACCCTATGAAATCATAGAGCGTCATACATACATACTTTGGAGATGG
Source organism: Brienomyrus brachyistius (assembly GCF_023856365.1). NCBI lineage: Eukaryota > Metazoa > Chordata > Actinopteri > Osteoglossiformes > Mormyridae > Brienomyrus > Brienomyrus brachyistius. Next base: position 11,281,862 of record NC_064543.1, on the reverse strand, counting down.
GCATTAATTACACCAGTGTTTCCTAATCCAGTCCTGGGAAACCCATAGCCAGTCCACATTTTTGCTCCCTCCAAGCTCCCTGCCAGACAGTCCACATTTTCATGAGCTGGGAGGGAGCAAAAACGTGGACTATCTGGGGGTCCCCGAGGACAGGATTGGGAAACATTGAATCACACCGCACAATCCCCGGCCGGTGAGGAGTGGTGTATATGATGCGGTTCACACAGGCAATGGGAATAATCAGTATCAAAATCAAAGCCTGTTAAGTAGAAGGATGTCACACATATCTGAACACACCAAGGGTGCGGAGATGCAAAGGCGTGGGGAGAAAAGACACAAGCACAACCGCTACTGTACACTGGGCAGGCACAAAGCCAATCCTAAATTTCATAAAAACAAACAAAAAAAAATAAATAGAGAAAGAGGAAAGCTATAGGCCACTCCCAGCTCAAGTGCTAATTACTGTTTTTGTCACCAACGTCCGGGGATATATATACAGGAAAGAATGCTGATCCCTGTAATTCCAAGAATTGAAACACAACACGATCCCGGCATGAGGATGACAGGATATGTTTACGGTCCCCGCAGGTACTTTATTTTAGGTGCAATGAGGCCATGGAGATAAAGCCATGTTTTAAACAGTATACAAATCTGTAGGAGTCGTATATTATGGAAAACGGGAACGTCATCATACTGTAGACTGGTTAGGAAATCTTGGCTGCTTCTTAAGGTCACAGTACTGGAAAACAGTTGTTGCCTTTTCTTTTCCTGCAAGACCATAAAATCTTTATTTGTGTTCAACTTCTACAGTCTGCTGACACAAAGTCCCCAAGATAACTGGTATGGTTCAAGATCTGGCTATGCAACTGTCCCACAGGATCTCTTCTCAGACTATGGGGCAAGAATGGCAACACCAAAAGGCTAAGTGGTATGCCTCACAGACCTGTACAGGGACCTGACGCAACAGACAAACCCAACACTGACATCACTATATCAATCTGTAGTCTAATGCTTAGACATCCCATAGTAAATATCAACATGCAAATTGTACATAATCTTCAAGTAGCACAGTGATGGAAGCTTGTCTTTGATATTTCTGTTTGAGAATGCTCTTCAGAACCTGGCAGGAGTTTCAGAAAAAGCACTTCAAGCCCGAGGTGGAGCAGTATGAAGGCCCAAAAACAGCCATGAATGATGTGGACATGAGGACCAGAAATCCGGGAAATGCCGTCTCGCACCGCAACATTGAACGGTGGGCTGGCATTTAGCCGGGCTAGAATCATGGCACCTGGAGAAACGTGGATACGGTGCTTCTGTGATAGTGTTAACATTCAGATATAAGTGAGAGAGTGGTGGCCAGGGGAGTCTGGGGAAAGTGGGGGGGTGAAAACTGGCTATTTGTCAAGGTGCTGCCTGTGTCAAAGTGTCAGGCCCTGGGACGATCTGGACAGAGTGGGCCGTCAGCCGGGGAAACGGACGCCACGCTCCAGCCAGGAATGAGCTGTCAGGATGGAGTCGGGCCGCTGGTTAGCTGTCTCGTTAGCTCAAACTGCTCCCCCTGGCTTCTCTGCCCTAACTCCCCCAACCCCACCCCCCCACCACAAAAAAGAAAAACACAACCGCGTCATGGGAAATGGAAAATAAAGACTCAGTCACTGAGCGCTCTGGAGCAAACAGTGCGTCTTTCAAGGGAGAGTGCGCGCTAGGCAATTTTAGCAAAACTAATTGCCTTGTGAAATCTGATCACAGTAAAGCGATACAATACAAAGATGCACTATTTCATATGGTCTTACTCTATTAAACCCAGGAGTACATTAGACCTCTCAGTGGCAAAAATGCAGAACATACATTTTTACAGAACTTCAACAGTATCTATATATATTTATTTTATTTAGAACCATCTTATCATGCCTTGTATAAAATCAAAGCCCTTGCACAGAATATCATAAACATCTGTAAAACATCTGTAAAATTCCAAACAACTGCATAAGGCACTAGAAAAACAGTCTCACGTTTTAGATAAGCCAGACTGGAAATCAGCCATGGTGATTAAAATTATTACAATATAAATCAGATTTTAAGAAAGCATACGAGATCTTAAAACAACCTTAAATATGTTCATAATCACGAGTTATTTCATCTCTTTGTTTTTGTACTACATAATCTTTTCCAGCATGATATTCACTGGGTTACAGTTCAGGCAGGTTCTGTATGCCTTTATAGAGCCTTTATAATTTCTATAGGTTAAACGTGGCTAAATCAGCTTTGAGGCTGATTACAGTTTCTCCCTGGAGACGAATACATGATAGAAGTGTGGCAAGTTTGGGGTTGGATTCATAGAGACCCTTCAAATCGTTCCTTTCGAGTAATGACGGATTACTGGAGCCAGACCCTCCCAGAGTTGTTGTCGGCATGGAATTCTTTCTTATATTCTGTCCGTTTTCACTGTTGTACGTGAACTCCCCCCACTGTCCATCTGTTACCTTTGCCCTACCCCAAAACAGAAGCTCTTGAAATTCCCTAGACTAATTACTGTGTAGACACACACAGACGAGTTCAAACTCTGGTGTGTCTGTCTGCCGGCGTGCTGCTTCTCCGAGAGCCGTCCCTAGGGCTTTTATGGAAAAAGGAAATAAATTGGATCAACTGTCCAGAAATTCATACTCATGAGGTGAAAAAAAACCCTATGCAAACAAGGTCCTCTGACGTTTTGCTGCTTTTGTTCAGCCGCCTGACCAAAAAACTGACAGCTCTTACTTGCAAAACATTTCTCAGAAAACAAAAAAAACACTACCGATTCCACATCCTGTCAATATTGACACACCATCAGATTTTACTCTCTTGTTTTGTATTACTTTAGCAGCTTTCTTACACAGGACATTAACCTTTCAGTTATAAGTATACTCAAGCAATTTAAAGCTTTAAAGAGTTCTATGCTTAAGGCTAAAATCACAAGGGCTCCCTGGGATTTGAACCAACAACCTGCCCGTCCAGTCAAGTCACCATTTTATATCCAAATAATAGTATATTCAGTTTAAGTGTTTATTAATATTGTACATCATCCTAACTGACAGGAAAACTGACCTTGTGTGGTGCCCCTAGCAAGTGTATTACTAACATTACACAATTTTGTGGGAGGAATTCCCTCTGGTAGCAGAGTCACATTTCCAAAGTGCTTTTCACACTGTAGGAAGACAGCAAAGTGACCAAATAAAAAGCAGAGCAACCCACAGATTCACAAAAGAGACACATCAAAAACCACTCCCTGAACCACTGAAGAAAAGTCTCACTTTTGAGAATGCAGCGATGACATGTGTTTAAAATGAAAAGCTTCGAGCTTGGTAAGAAGTGTAGCTCAGTGTACAATTTTAAATTAAATCTGACTGACTGATCGTTGAAAATGCAACTGAAACAGACTCCACAGTAGGAAGGAGACTCTCCTTCAAAGCTTTCAGAATTCTGTGTATCAGGTTAGTAAAATCCCTTTATTTCACAACACGTCTAATGATAAAAACTTACACCTTAAGTCCTGTACTTTGTTTTTGTTCATGCCTACTTATTCACCTGTATGGATAGTTAAGCATGAATATAGGTGTTTTAGCGGAGCACTTGAGCAGAAGAGGTTCGTTCTAAGGGAAGAAAATGCCGGGTCCCACCTAGTAGTGGAATGAGCAAACTTCATGTGTATGAACATTATACTACCTGTAATTTTTTATTGTACTTGCTTCTAAGTGTAAGACCAGCATGTAACAAAAATCTTCTCAAAGTATTTAACGATGAACCAAGGAAATATAACCAAGTGATCTGCAGGGAAATGACCTGAAGTGGTGTGTGTGAATTGGAGATAGCCCTGCCTTAAACAGAGATGGATAGAGATGCTTTGAACCAAATTTGGTACTGAATTGCTACACAACCAGTTGAGTCCTTGGGGGGGGGGGGAAGGGCACTCTTCTCTGACATGTCAGTAGAAGGTACTCTCTGGGGAACGGAAATCAGGCTGCTCCATTGTCTCAGTTGAACTGCCATGAGAGTCAAGACTTGAGTTACAAACTGTGCATCTATCCATCCAACTTACTTACTGCTTATCCAGTCTGGGCAGTGGTGATTGGGAGATATCTTTGGAAATAAGGGGTATGACAGTTTAGCACTGCCTAGAAGCTATGCACCAAGGACAATTCACAATTATCAGTACATCTCAACAGTATTAGAACTGGGGAAGGAACCCAGGATGCTACGCAGATACATCTAAACTCCACACAAACAGACACATACACCCACTAAGCTCAAGTCACATTTGAAACTATGACCCATGGGATGAGAGGCAACAATGCCAATTCCTAGTCTAAAATCAAAGGCAGATTTGGAAAAAAAAAATAAAGATGTAATTCCTCTGCATTTTGGCATCTAAAGCATCAACCCAAACATCAATCATGGAGGAGTCAATGTCACATGGAGACCATAAATCTTTCAGAGCCTTGTCAATAAGCAAACGAGGGCAGTTTCTGTCCTACAGCTGGTTTAACAGAGCACTGCTGGGCCCATGTGGTCTCGCCAACACCAGAGCTTTGATCTCTGCTTGTGTAACAGATAGCTCTGGGCCCGGTGCTGGCTAAACACCAATCCAAATGACTCTACAGAAAGAAAGAAATTATAAAAACGGGAGGCTGTCAGACTTACGCCACAGGAAGTGCCTAAAATATTCAGAGTGCCCCAGTGGTAACCATGACACACATTCCTTCCTAATAAGGGCATCTCTGTGTCCTTTGCCGCTGTCACTCTCCTTCAGCCAAACGTGGCACACGGGGCCCTACAAGAAGACCATCGCACTGACAGTGAGACTGTATCCCTCTGGCACCCCCTGGCTTGCCCTGGCCCAGTAAGCCAGTGAACGCAAGCAGGAGCATGCAGAAGCTAGCATAAAGAGGACAGCCAACTTTCCCTCCCAGCCTAGTGACTGGGACTCCCCGGACAGCCACAAGAGGAGTGAGGCAGCCACTGATCTCCCACAACGAGCCATAAGCATAGGGAAATCTATCTAAAAACATTCAACCATGAAGGGTCTTTCAAGTTCTAAGGTAGTTTTAGACGTTCACAAACACAAACCACATTTCGGTTTTCAATAAGATACTCTTCCAAGCCAGCTGATTAATTTTGTGGGTTAGATGTGCATGTGAAGACTATATCCATACACTTTACAGCTAAGCACATTAGCCATTTTACCAATGCATAAGTTACAAATTTCTATACAAATTTTGTCTAACATTTTTCCAACAATACTTTCTCAAATTGTCTTGCACGTTACATGTACCTGGCTTTTTATACTATACATTTTAATTTGAATAAATGTCAGCAATAACAGTTACCGGGTGAAGTCTCCCTCGTGGATAAATGGCTACACTTTAATGCCTGTATTGGGATGAGTAATGACAAGCTTCTTTGTTAGTGTCACGACGGATAAAAAGGGCAGTATATCAACAAAGAAAAAAAAACAAATGTAAAATGTTTGGCACCAAGGGTGTAATTTCCTTAAAAATGATCCTCAGTAGTTAAAGAGGTGTGTTTAGGAGGAAAGAGGGACAGTCCCGCAGTGGCCAGGCCAGCCGGAGGGGAGGTGAAATTTATGGTTGCACTTTGTTCATATCGCTGGGGAGTAATCAGCCTTTAAACAAACCCATAATTTCTGAGCCCCGGTGTGATGGAGAGGAGCGCGAGGTCCATCCCCTGCAGATGGGTCCCAGCCGGCCTTCCCACTGCAGTAATAAGGCACTTACCTCGCGGGGAAAGATTTATACAGGCAGGACACTTGGTTAGTGCAGCCGACAGGGGATGTCAGAGCGAGGGGGGGGGGGTGGCCTGCTGGCCAGAAGGCACGAGAGACACCCCCCCCAACTCCCCACGCGTCCCTCCGTCAGCACATTGACACCGATGGCCCCGCTGTGGCTTCGCACCTGCCCCCCCATACAGGTGACCCATACACCCCATCCCGCCCCCGGGACCTGCCCCATTTGGATCTCTCGGTAACATTTGGTGCCACAGCTGCAGCCCTTGACGTTGTTGGCCCGCCTCTCCCAGAATGATGCTCATGAGATGTTCTGAACCCTCACTTAAAGGCCTTATCCTTAAAAAGTGAGGGTGTCCCAGGTCACCACCACATGGCATTGTGGGTAAAACTGCAGACCTTCCACAAACTACTATGTATGTACCAAGATTGTACCATATGCACTCATACAATTTTTCATTTTTTTCCTCATCTCCTATTCTGCTCAATTCAGATCACTTAGAAAAGTATTCAAAACAAAACTAGTTCTGCTCTAGAGTGTTTAACCAATCCACTTTGAAATCCCAACCAAACACACACTTACAGACATACAGACCCCCTTCCTTCTTTAAGAGAAACCGGACTCTCTCTGCACTAAGAGGGAAACTGGGCTAAATGGAAATCAAAGAGAAAGCAATTTGGACTAAAGGGGATCAAATGGTGCCTTCATTGTGGGTCGGACCCACCCCCGCCCATTCCAGTGAAAGAACAATCTGTGCACAGTGTGATGCTGCTCACAGGCTAAGGTGGTGGTTGTGGTGGGGGGGTGTCTTCACACTGTCACCAAATCTGTTCTACAGGTCCCAGAAAAGCCACAGGAGGACAAGCCCCATCAGAGCCTTTTCGGACCACAAGAGCGGCAACACATTTCGGATGAGAAACCATAGAGAGTGTGTGTGTGTATTACACCTGCAATTTGGGTAGACAGGACTTCATTTGGAGATTAAAAAGTAACATTACCTCTCGAGTGAATAATTATTTGGGAGATATTGTAGAAAGTCATAACAGTCACATAGGCAACTAAACCCAAACCCACTTTAAAAGCAATAACGTTCCTTTTTTGCTGAAAACAGACTAAACTAACTGTACTGCGATGCCTGAGGTCACTTCACTTTCCAGTTCACCTTTCTTGAGAAGACAAGGTTAATCATATTAACAATTATCAAAAAAACCCCTCCTGGGTGCTTTTTTTTTTCAGAGACTGCCTGTATACTCCATAAGTGGGAGGGGTGCTTAGCTTTTACGGAATGCTGGCCCTGCCACGATTATAAATACGTCCCTTTATGGATCGTCGTCATGGGTGGCCCGCTCACCAGGACCGACGGGCACGCTGACAATTGGTTACTCTTTCGAATGTAAAACAAGCCCCAGACGGTATCTCAAATGACAGCTTTGTTACCGAATAAATGGCACCAGTAACAAAGTTTACAAAAGAGCATTTGTCAACATGTTTACACGATTGAGCCTTACAAGTACGGCAGCGATGGTGAAGAGAAAGAAGAAAAAAGACTAAAAGCCCGAACTCAAAACAGACGCAAAGGATGGAAAATAAAGGAAGCCCAGAATGTTCTTTGTGTTAGTTTCACTGGCTACTTTTACCCACAACCTACCCCAAATGTGCATGGAGGGGTGACAGGCGACTCGGCCCACCCCCACGGTTTTGATGAATATTCAGTAGCCATGGTAACTCGAGATGCAGCACACAGGAGCGCCAGTCAGACTCGTCCTTCTCGATAAGCCCCCTGTCACCTGTCTTGCCATGCACACATTATGTACTTAGGGCCCGGAATCAACCCCCCCCCCCCCCCCCCCCAAACACCAGAGGCCACAATGGACCCGGCATACAGCGAGACCCACACTGACCGTGGCAGCTGTGTTTCAGAATAATTACCTGCAACCACAAACTACCATCACTCTGTCTGCAAATTTGTCGTCCTCTATGTCTTAAACAGGCAACTCGTGTCAGGTTTCGCAGATGTGGCCCCGCAAGGTAAATATTTGTACTTATACCAAATGATGAGAAACTCCGACGATGCCTTGCGTTTGAAGTGTAAATCCATGGTCGAGTAAAGAGAGCAGATGTCATACAAGCGGACCAAAATCCTTTACAATAAACATAGAATTACTGACTTCCACACTCTTCTGTAGGTAGACAAGCCATTGACCAAGGAAGCATGGACTGCTATAGCATGTAGCATTGATTTGCTGAGTGAAAGCACATTGGACTGATCAATTATTGTTAACAACAAACAGGATTACCGCTGAAGTGTTCTTAAGGCTTCTTGTGGCATGTCACTGCATCGAAATGAAAGAAATACCCTTGGCAAATATCACAGACTGTTTCTCTTTACTTTTTCGAACAAGTATTTCTGAGATCTTTGCTCGGAGGTGGTGTTGAGGTTGAAGAACATTCATCAGAGGCCCTGTCTTTTCATCTTTTAATTGATCCCGAAACCACGTCTGATGCTGACTGGTGAATGAACCACTGAATGAAAGGTTTTAAACCACCACGGGAGGGGTGGGGGGGGGGGACTCTCAAACGGTAACCCCCACACTTACTCTTGGTTACATCATTCACAATCTCCAAAAACCACATGGCACCTGACAGGGTCGGGTTTTTAAAAATCTTTCTGAAAGGTTTTTTTTTTTTTTTTTTTAAACAGCCCCCCCCGTTTATCCCATGTGAAACTTGGCGAGTTCATACACATCCCACCCCCCCCCCCCACCCCCGGCATACGGGCAAAGCGATTGGAGAGGGCCTGTTCCAGCTACGCCATTAATCTTTCTTCTGTATCTCCTGACACGTGAACTGGATCCACCCACGGGCCCTCAAACGGCCTCTTTCTGCAACTGATAAGATCTGAGCCTGAAGCCTGGTGGCTCAACGCGGTGGAGTTACCACAGATCAGCACTCCCCGGCGCTACGAGGTGAAACCTGATCCCTCCCCAGCCGGCTTCCATGGCTACGGTTCAGATGTCGGTACAGAAGGGTGCGGGGCGCATCCCCCTCCCCAATACTCACCTACGGGCGAAGGAGGACAAGACGACGCTAACTGGAGAAGTTCACCTGGAAATGGAACTGTTGAAAAGCTGTGTCAACAACGTTTGTTCTTTTTTAGAACATTTCCTTCGCCCCTTCAGGGACACGTCATCTCAAACCGGGTTCGAGTTTCAAACAAACAGATCAGAAACTAAAGTAATACCATTGATGTGACAACCCGTTTAAAGGAAAATTAACAAACTACTGTAAATATATCAGAGACCGTCTGCAGTCAGTAATAATGGGGTCAGTGCGCATTGCAGATATCCCCTAGAAATCAACATAGTTTTGGCCTGTTCCACATACTAAAAGGCTAGTTATATTGTGTTAAAAGAGTTTTAATGCCAATAAAATGTAAAAATACCTCATTCTGAATTGAACATCCCAAAAAAATCTTTGGTGACCCCCGCTTAAGCTACAGCATGGCTAGACATAGGGAGTCAGTGCCAAAAAAAAAAAAAATAATCAGAATGTGTGGAACTGTCAAGTGAGGGAGCCCGAACGGGATAAGGGGCGTGTGTGAGGTGATTAGCCATTCCAAGAAGCGTGTCCAACTTTCCATCTGAAATACTCCTGGAGACAGCGGCGACGCAGTGAGGTGGGGCGGGCAGGGGTGTTAGTGGGAAATGTCTTCAACAACTTGGGCCTTCTTTCTCATATGCAGGTTACGAACGAAATCCGTTCCCCAAGTCTATCTTTATCTAAAGTTTGTAGGGAACTTGAAAAAATAACAATACAGTACATAATAATAATAATAATAATATATAGAGTAACATACTTCGAGCTGATGTAACACTGAAGTGCGAGTTCTTCATCACAAATCATTGTATTTAACCCATATTTTTAATACAGCAAGTACTCAAGGTATGAACCAGTTCCAATTCCAAGAGTGGGTTTGCAAGACCAAAAGTTCACAAGTCTAAATGTTAGCCTGGGCGTTCAGCTGATGACGCTGTTTTCAGGCAACGGATCTCACTTACTGCTAGTGAGCAAGTCTATGTTACTGTATGAAGAATATGTATGAACACTCAAGCACTGCCGCAAAATCTGAGATTCTGGCAAGTTTTTAATTTTGCAGTTTTTTAAAGGAATTTTTTAATTATTGGACATGGCCTTTCCCATCTTTGAAAGTTCACATCTTGAAGGTTTGTACATAAAGGATTTTCTATATAATAGGCTTTATGGCAGTGAGTTGGTAAGGATGAGTTGCCCATAACTCAGACATTCTTAAACTGTATACACAATCGTCAGGCCTGACAACAGGGCAAGACGTTCATACAGACTGTGCGGTAAAAAAAAAAAAAAAAAAAAAGGAAAATGCCTGATAGTACTTTATAGGAGGGTTCCTCTGTTATATGGGAGCAGGGAGAGGCGGTAACCTGCACACCCGGCCTGCTCCCTGAAGCTGCCTCCGCCGATACCCGGCATCTTGTCCCGATCACTGAACCGGACTGGAATCGAGCAAGTGCCGCAAAGACAAGATCACTTTGCCATTAGTGAGCGAGACACCAACTCCAAACCCATCGAGGCGGCCAGACGCGACGTTTTTAATGCGACAGATGCACACTCTGTCACGAGCCGCAGCCCTTTCATGTGCCCACTGCCAAAACCACACAGATTTGTAGAAATCTCCACGCATCTGTGCCGCCATCCAGCAAAATCATTATCTTAATCTAGGAGTCAGGGTGCATTTCTTGTGATTTCTCTTTTAAAATGGGCAGAGAGAAAGGCAGACATCAAAGGCGGGCGCCGGGCGGCTGCTAATTTTTCTGGCCGTCCAATGCGGCGTGGAGCTTGGATTTGAGGCTCTCCACCACTTCAAAGCACGGCGCCTTAAAAAGGTCTGGGTTTATTTTGACACGGATCTGCAGAGGTGAATGGGAATCAAGCAGGCACTGCAGACCCTTAAGAAGTCAAACTCCTTCCCCCCTCCCTGCTTTGACAAAGAGAGAAAGAAAAACAGAGAAAATTCAATAATGCCTTTGAGAGGCAGGATTACCTGAGGAGACGTCTGTGCTGTTATACCGCCAGTGAATTCTCAAGTGCCCCCCTCCCATCTCCTCTCCCCTCTCTGGCTAGGCTAAAGACAGCGCTCAAAAACGCACATCAAAACTCGCCTTTGAAGCGACGGGAGGCAATTAACCTCTAGAGTCTGAAATTAGGAGCCGCTGCGGATGTGACACCGCCTGTTCTGCGCGCTCGCTTGTTTGTTTGCTTGTTTTAAGAGGGGCTACTTCTTCTTAATGCGAGCCAACCTATTTCTGTCAGTGTGTGAGCAACGCGCGCTAAACCTCAAGAGGAAGCCCGGCTGTACGGGAGGACTAGTCTGTGCTGCCGCGCGCTGCCGAAGCGCACGCGCGCGCCGCCCTGGAAACAAAGGAGCGCGGCGCCTCGCGCATCTTAATTAAGGAGCGCGAGCGGCGACAACAATGGAGGCAGGGTTTGCCCGTTTGCTGCCGTGCGGCTCGTGCCCGCTTTGCATAAAAATAATTAGGCTAGCAGAAGCGGAGTGGCCAGATGTTCCCTTCATCGGCGAGGACGCGGTGGCGGATATTAACAATGGCGAAGCGCAGTGTAACGGAAAAGCTCTCAAACAGTAAAATGCCGTTAAAGAAATACCGAGTGCCGTCCACATCTTTAAATCGGCCCCCCAGAAACGTCTGCTCACCGAGAGCGAGTTTTTTTTTTTTTTAAATTGCACTTTCATATCAGCGCTGTCTTGCTCGAGCTGGGGAGGTGGGATCACGGAGGATTAACACACCTGAGACTCAGTTGTGCTTTATCGTTTTCCCCTCCGTCGCGCACACCTCCCTTGATGTCAGCGCACAGCTGACAAGATGTCACCTGGCGGCGGCTTCTCCTGGTGTAGCGCCAGCCCCGCAAGCACCAGCAGCGGGGCTAAAACAACCATCGATGGAGTACGGCGTTGCGCAGTCATCCCGTCTCGCTGGCGGGGGACGGGGGTACAGGGGGGTTAGACAGACAGCAGTGGAGTGGGGTGGGTGCACTAAAATTACCCTGCAGACAGACCCTCTCCTCAAACAAACACCTAGGATCTGTACAATTAAAAAAGAAAACTGCATTTCACAGCAATTTTGTATCTTTCACGGAAAACCGATGATTCATTTCAAAGAAGATTTATCGCCCTTTAATCCTGAAGGGTACACAGAAGATTCTGATCTTTTCAAGATATTGTTTTATGGCAGGATTTAAACTCGCTCTCCCGTGGCAGACGCCAAGATTACACAGTGATTATGAGCGACTCAATATTGTATGACAGCCCTTCCGTGTGAGGGACTTACAATCATGTTTCATTAATTCGGCTTGAATGAAGCCTCATTTCAGGCCTCAAGGAGCTTATGATTTATGTGAAATTAATAACATAACAGATGTCTTCACAATTTGGCTCCTCTGGAAAGAAGAACTGATTACCTCAAAAACTCCGACGCGTTAAAACGCAGACCATTGAGGGATATACACCTGAGTAAAATGTTATTCGTTTAAATCATTCATATGCAAAACATGTGGAAGAATCCAAAACTGCAGCTTCCCATAAAGCAATGAAACTTTTGTGCCGTTGTAAACAGAGACTATTATCTCTATCATATGAGTCTGAAACCTTTGGCTCCACAGATAGATATATAAATGCAATACGATGAACATATTGATCCCATGGGGAAATTTGATTATTGATTGACTGATCGATTAATTGATTTTTTTAGATCCCAGTTTTGGATTCTGTGTGGGTTGTAGGTATAGATACTGTAATCTAACAAAACATGACGCATCTGTCCTCACACAAATTTCAATACCTCAGACGAGATGGATCTCTGTGTAGCACAGAGATACCAACGGGCCAAATGCTTGTCTTCTTCAGCTCTGAAAGAGGCACTTTGAGCAGGATGTTATTCTAATATTCATTTCCTTTATCTGAGCTCTGCTGTGAAAGATGAATTTTAATGGCTGCATGAATAGGGTTACCATCAGCTGCCGCTTCTTGGAATAAGTAAAGAAAAAAAAAATACAAGAGAATGTGGTTCCTTGGTTTGTTTGGTGAACGAGTCGTCAGGGGATCACAGCAGCATTTCTTGTTATTTTTACTATGGAAATGTTTGGATGCGACCGGCCTGTCGCCATTTGTTTATGCATATTCATCAAAGAATCCGCGCATTTCAAATGACATTGCGGTCAAACGTCTATTCAAAATGATCATGTGCCCATAGAGTTGCTTGGTTTTTTTTTGCTGCGCCGATTATTCACCAGTCACTCAAAGCAGGTCTGTTTCATTTAGTGAAATAAGTTTTGTCCATTTCCAGTTACATACCTGCTTGGCTCTTACCAAGCTCGAATGAGAAGATTTTCAAATTTTTGTTTTCATAATTGCCAAGTAAGGAGATATCTGTTAACAACAACCTCGTAAAAGGCTGCACTGAAAAGATTCTATATTTTAATTTACTCATTTATCAAACCGACGACACTAGCAATTAGGAATACATTTATTATTGCATGGATCTTGAGCAGAATTAATTGTTTTTGAATCCAATTTAAACTTGGTTTTGAACCCAAATGACCACCCAAACTTGCCTGAGTTATCTCAAGTAGACATATTGGCTTGTTTTCTATGTGTAATTATACCTAGTGTAGCTGAACCCTTAGTTCCTCTTGTGAGTCAAGGCCCATCAGTTCTAAAAACCCATTAGATGCTAACTTAGAATGGTACTATATTCCCTGGGAATTTTTGCAATGGATCACAAACAATCTTAATTGCAATAGCTATTCACAAAAAGACTGGTTGAGGCATTTCCAAATGAGAGTTAAAATGGGAAGCAATCTGAAAATAGCTGTTTTCTTATCATAGTTAATTAAATATTCACATTTTTCAGTTGACCAAAGTATGAATTCTTATGTTCTTTTCCCTCTTTCATTCAGCACATTTTTTAATACTTCCACAGTCTTACTTTGTCACTGTATGTCTTTCTTCGAGACTGCAGCGAAATCCATTTTTTTGTTACATGCTGAGCTTGAAAAGTCAGCTATTAATGAAAAACAATGAAAACAGAGGAACAATAAAAGGAGATCTGAATGCCTGAAGTGAATGTCATAGCATTGGCTAACTCTCCCCAGTCCTCCGGAAAAGTCATTGTACAACCCCCGAAGTTAAAGCACTGCCATAACTGAAAAACCAATTACATCTTTCATTAAATCAAATCAACACAGAAAGGAGCTATTGGATGAATACGGGCGAACTAATTTAATATTCAAATTGTATCCTTCTTTATGCATTTTCATATGTGGCCTGTTTTAAAATGGGAAATGCTCGTAAAGACCACATTATTAAGCTCATAAAACTCGAGGGTTAAGGATTTGAAAAGTGTTTTCCAGCTCAATATAAACCTTTGTATTGTTGGCTTCTGCCTGTAACTTACCACTTAAATATGCCTATTAGTTAACCAACCCATGCATCAAATTCAACACTACAGTCCAAAGCTTTTGCCAGTGTTAAAAAATAATTGAAATTGAAAATGGAAGAAATGCCTGCGAGATAATTATTCTTTGTTAACAAGTCTTACAAGCTTTCACAGTCATCCAGATAAAATTGTACACTGTCATGCAAATGTGTTTAAATATAACCATGATGGCCGAGGTATATTAAAAGGGGATTGCAACCTGTAAATAACAAGCAACCTTTTGTTTGTTTTAGATAAATTTTTTTGCTTGCTTGTTCATCTTTGGGCTGAAAAGGCATCTCCGCAAAGGAGTAATCCTACGCACGGACTCTGGAGCCTACACATGATGTGAGCAGATCTTGACCGTCAACAGCACTAACTGTACTTATTACACTCATCCCACAACAAGGGCATCAATCTCCAGTCCCCGCCTGACACTTCATTCATAATCACATTCATTTGTAATGTCCCCTGTCACTAAAATGAATAGGAACTTCAACTGGTGATGGATAGCATTTCTAATTAAGACCAGAGAAAAGATCCGCACTCCACTCAGGATGCCATTCTTCCTTCCATTTTCCATTTTTTTGTTCTCCTAATAGGAGAACTAGCTTTGGCCGGGCTGTCTGATTCCGTCGGGGACTCTGTCTGTCTGCTGTAGGTCAGTCAACAGGAAGTCAGCAGGAATAGCAGACTTACACTCCAGAGAGTGCATCATTGTACTTGTTTGCCAATGTTGTTGTGTTGGGAGTTTCATCCGAATCCTAACCCCCCCCGGAGCTTCATTAAATAAAGGGATGCAAATGATATGGCAGTGTGCTGGGGTTCAAAGCGGCTGCGTTTCTCCCAATACTTCTTAATTACCTCATTTCAAAATAACTACCCTGGTGTTTTATTATTACAATACATCCAGAAAGCAGTAATAAGAAATATTAATTTCTATTTATATTTCCCATCATTTAAGTCAGACAGTATAATGGTCTTTTCATAAGTGTCTGAAAGATTATGGGTCAACTTTGGGTCAGAGGCGTTATTGAATATTAAAATAATTGGCAGGCATTGAGGCTGGAAGTACAGTGTAGAAAAGATTTATTTCCAATATTAAAAGTCATGATTAAGCAGCCACACGTATATATTAGAGGTCTGTGTACTTTATGTTTCGGAGAGGTTCTAGGGAGCCTGAGAGTGTGTTTCCTTATATAAGTGTCTGTGTGTGACATTTTACATAGATATAGACACTTTACATAATACAGTTCCGTGTTTTTATCGAAGACTATAAGACTATGCTGAGTGTCAAGTTTTTCTACGGAGGGCAAGGATGCCTAGACAAGCAGGTAGATGTGGTATGTCTTGGTATATACCACCCACCTGGCACCCCCAGCCACGCCCTGTGACACCTTATCTGAGCCTCCATATGGTGAAAGCAGCACCAGACACGCCCACATGCAATAGCCAATCAGGTTGGGGCAACACAGCCAATGACAGTGTTAATATGCCATCCTGGGGAATATGGGCAGGTTTTCTTTATGGAAGGATGGAGGCGCTACGTGAGGATTAGCGGAGATTGAGAAGGAAAAGAAGGCATGGGCTCAAGTGTTAGCGTGGCCAAGATGGAAGAGCAAACCCACGACTAGGAAATTATTTCTGGGTGGGGGGGGCTTGAAGAGGCTGGCTAGAATTACGCGTTAAAGGGGGTATTTACAGAATTAAGCAGAGTGTGACATCGCAATGTGACCATGTTTTAACCAGGGCAAGGAGAGGTGAGGCGTCCAAGACACGATAAGCTGGAAATGGATCCTATTCCTGTAAATGCATCAGAACCGTTCATGCATGAAACACAACACATATCTCAGCTTTACAGTAGGTGCCTCGATTCTTATGTCGGTGGAGGGACAGCCTTCCAGAAAATTCCCGAGAGCGGTCCCCTTTTTCCCCCAAATGAACTGTAGCGATATAAAAATTCCAAATCTAAAGCCATTAGAACACTGAAGTGATTTGCCCCAGAAGTACAATCGAATCATTTACTCCCAAGAAGTGGAAACTTCGCTGTATCGCCCCAAACGCAGACGCTCAGAAGCCTCCTTCGGCAAACTGGCATCGGACCTTGAAATCATGGCTGACAGAAGAAAGGCATATCCGATTTGAGCAACAATGTAAGCGATGTGCACCTCAACCCTGGCCGGGCTGGACTCATTCACATCGACACGGAGAGCAGAGACACCCACACACAGCTTATCCTGGCCATCCAGAGCGGGAATCAGCTCGGCCACACAGCCAGAAGCACATGTAAAATATAGCTGATATGTGTACTGTACATTATGCACACTATTATATAGTGGTCAGATAGTGCAATGATGAAAATATATATACCAGTGGGAAACATTTTGGAAACGCCTAACATTTTTGGCATTACACTTTAAAAATCACTACACAAATATTGGCAGTAATGTATATAAACAATCAAACACTGTTATAAATATCATACACTGGACAATTAAATAAGTAACTGGAGAAGCTGCAATAAAGTTCCCCGATCTCTAAACATTGGAAGTGTTTCCACAGTCTTGGCCAATAGTGTACGGTACTGTGCAAAAGTTTTAGCCATGCAAAGAAAATGTTTAAGGCTATTTATCTGAGTATAGTAGGTGAGGATTTCACGGCCAGCTCAATTAATTAATTGACTTAGCTCAATGACATATTGATTAGTTAAACAGTGTATAAATAGTAAAAAAAAAATCATGAGTGTATTGGACAGTTTGCGCAAAATCTGAGGTGATTTTAATAGAGGTTTCGAAGTAGCTAAGTTGAAATACTTAGACATAATATCAACTTGATAGCATGTCTGTCAACATGAAGATCATTTACACATGATTTTCTTTGACTGCTTAAGACTTTTGCACAGTACTGTATATGTAGTTAACTACAAAGATTAAAATACGTTCTTTTTATTATTAGTCTAGTGAAAGGGAGGAGTGAATAACATAAAATCTTATTCACTTTGTATATCAATCACTGTTAAAGCGCAACTTACTGTAGATGTTAAAGCAGTTTATTGCTCAAATATACTCAGGATTGTTCGATATTTTTCAAATATGTCAGATAGTAGTCATTTTGACCCAGTCCGTGTCCTGTAGGTTTTAAATGGGTGGGGGTGGTGTCCTTAATCCACCATCGACCGTAATACACAAAAAATGATTAAATGATTACTTATTGAACACTGGCTAAACCATTTGCAAGATGTTTTTTTTTTTTTTTTTTGTTTTCCTGAACAGAACGTCGATGTTTATTGCAGGGAATAAGCTTAAGGCCCAAAATGGAGGTTTCCCTTGATTAATATTTGCTTGTTTGTTTATAACTTGGCTCTGGATCAGACATAATTATTGTCCAAAGTCAAACAGAAGGAGTCTGTGTTCATGAAAGCAGCCAAAAGCTTTTCTTTGGCATGCAACCCTGTGCTCAATGGACAGCTCCTATTTCTGAGGAACATCTGTCTATCCGTCACTGCAGACCTGCTTGCGTCATGCTGATGGGCTGCTGAAAACTGGCGACCATGTGGGAGTTCATACAACTAAAGCAGTTTTGGTTTAGTGCTTCATATTCCTTTGATAAAGGTAGCAGGGTGTAGCAAATGTGCCTTGAAAATTAAGTAATTACACACCCAATGTGTGCATTTATAGAGGTAGCGCTCAGAGTGTGGGGTGGAGCTGTAATCAAAAAGTATGACTCTCTATACGGTGTGGAGACGGATGTCCCAGAGGTACTGGGATCCTCTTCACACACCACCCTATTCAGGTCACGATCACACAGAAGCTGCGCCTCTCGTCTGCCTGGAGGGGCTGTGTGGGGCTGAACGCACTCAACGGCTCCCCCGCCTGATAGGGAATGGCATTGGCAGGATTGATTGTTTTTTGATCTCATGGGAAGGTCAGGCATACGGTGTTTAAGGCTGTAAATCCACTCCGAAGAAGATTTATCTGAAGAAGATCGTCATCTTGATGCTCTACGGTGTGGAGGAAGACAAAACGCAGCTTTCAAACACCCATCCTGGCCAGGATCGGGGGGGGGGCTATCCCAAATTGAGTGGGGCACCAGGCTGGGGTATACCCTCAATGGAATGTGAAAGTAATTAGGCTTATGTTCAATTTCAGAAATAATGACAGAGATTCCTAATACATTGTTGCCAGTGATTATATTCTGTTAAGTTATTTTTTTCGGGGCGGGGGGGGGGGGGGGCTGTCTCCCACGTCAATCAGCTGTCGTCCCAGATGCATTTCACAGGCCAGTGGCATCTGCACATCTCCAAGATTGAATGCACCTGCAGAAACCCTACAGCATCTAAACATCAAGGAAGCTCCATGCACGCTCCAGCGCATGTCCGGTAACCAATAGGGGAAGGTACAGAGGATAATGTTCGTCCCCTATTTTGCATTCATCTTTCTGGGCTGGTGATTTTTTTTCCCTAAGAATAAAATCAGCACAATTTTTTTCTTTTTTTTCTTTTTTTTTTTACTTTTGGCTCATGGATCTGAGTTGAAAATATCCCGATTCTGGAAGCGGTAACGGGCACATCAGGTTTATAAACACATCACCGTGGCAACCGCACATGGCCAAAATATTCAAAATTCAAACTAAGGAAGCCAGCTCATTGTACGACTCTGACAAGGACACGCTCAGCCACTCTGGCCACTGCGTTTCAGATTCACCGCGGGACCAAAGCATCTGCTTAAGCTCCACAATAACCCCAGTATTCCCATCTGGTCTGGGGGACGGAGTTCAGTTCATTGGGTTTATTTGAGTCATCAGCTGTAACCACACAGACGCATTTACGTTTATACTACATTTCCATGACATTTACATGAAATTTACATTTATCCATTTTGCAGCCACTTTTGGGTTACGATAAAGTTAATGAAAATAAACAGGATCAGAATACAAAAGTGACAAAGATCATTATCATGCAGTCACAGTCACTTCATTACAAACTTCAAACTTCACAGCAGTACATAGCCACTTGGTAAAATCACAGGTTTGAACCCCCCCAGGGTGGTTTGACATGGCCTAGTCAACATTACAGTCGGGTGACTATTACATACATCCTACATAACAGTACAGTGTAGTGACAATGTGTAAATACAGCATGTAAATGCTGTTAAAGCCATACAGTAAGTGTTTGTACGATCCAGTGTGATTTTAGGATCTTCACAGAGAAAAACTGTACAGACCCCCTGGGGTGGTTCAGGACAGGTACATAGTTAGAGATGAATGGAAATGGGGGAGTTTTTGTTGGGGTGGTGCGAGGGGGGGGGGGGGCAATGGCAAATTAATATATAATATAAAAAGCTATTCGTGACTTAAGCCAATAAATACATGTTTATTTGGAGAGGGGGGGAGTAGAAAACATTTTAGGGAGGCTGAAGGCCCCTAAAACAGGCCTGCTGACACCCCTGGTTCAGGGTATATCACTGACAGCTGTGAAAGGTCCCCACCCCACACTCTACACAGGAATACTCTAGCACAGGGTGCCCTGTGTCCAATAGCACCCCATTAAAGGACTTGAAATCAGTGGGCTGATCGGTGTCTAGGAGCAATCGTCCTCTGTCCCCCTTTTTAATTTCCCCAAGAACAGGCAGTGCGACGGACGCCTCATCTCGCGAGCAGAGCACGGTTCACTGGTAGATTATCATTATGAGCTGTAATATTCCCTCAACGGAGCCTGCGAGCTCCAGGGATTACAGGGTTCCTGGGTGATTACTGATATTGGGGAAGGCAAGAGGGCGGGACGCTTTTGAGGAAAGACTGGGGGTATGTTATTTGTCAAGGAAGTCTACTGCCTTCATCCAGGGGCCCATGACACAGAGATACCTCATCATCCTCACCCCAAGCCCTGCCCACAATTCTTTGTTGTTTTATAATGACATCCGAGAGACCCAGTCCCAAAAGGATTGGCTGGCCTGTCACGACCAATCAGAACCCAGCACACACTAAGTATTGTTAGCACACAGTGTCATGCTACATGCATTACAGAGCCTTACTGATCATGCCCTTGGGATGATATTGAATATGGGCACAATATAGCATTTCCACTGCTACATGCCTCCCCCCCCCCCCCCAGATGATGGATTATGACATTTATTTGTTTTTTTTATTTGCTGGACACCAGTAAACAGAATGGGTGTGGCTGCTAAACATGCTAATGCATTATTTTTCAGAAAATAAGGCCAGAACCTTAGAGGGCAGCGAAATGCCCAGCCCACAAGTGGATATGATGGATTAACTGAAAAGAAAAAATTAGGGCAAGACCAAGATGGGCCTGTTCAGCAGTGGGATTCGCTACCTCGTAAAAGGGCGGCGGCAAACTAGATTCATACCGTAAAATCAGGCCCAGGGCAAAGCCAAATACCATGATCATTCTGCTAAACGTGTTGCTTAACTGCTTCTGCGATATCAGTTTCTTTGATTATTTGCAACTGACATAAAAATGTTAAAAATGCAAAGCTGTAATTTGCTTAATTCGGCAAGAATTCTGCACGATGGAGTTATTCTGTCATACATTATGTACAATGTCAGTTGTTACTTTTCATGCGTCTGACTGAGTTGGAGAGGGTCAAAGAGCAAGCCCCACGCACACCCCTAAAAGCAGACGCATGAGTGACCTCTGCTCTCTGGTGTATGAAGGACTGCGGCGCACAGGGGACGCAAAGGGGAGGGGTCTCGCAGCTACATTTAAATCCCTAGGTAAACTGTAATGTGGGGCAAGGCTTAACTATCCATCCATCCATCCATCCATTTTTCAAACCGCTTATCCTTCTGGGTCGCGGGAGCTGAACTACTCCTGTGTAAATAAAAACCGTTAGACCTACAACACATTCGTTATCCCAGATAATTAGACAGATCCGCACCCGGAAAAGTCAGGTTTGGGTGACAGTGGGCCCTCTGCGGGGTCTGGCCAGTGCATGCGATGCGGAAGCACATGTGTTGGGGGCAGGGTGTAGGAGAGGGGGGTGCTTATCCCTCCAATTTCCGTGTCACCTCGTACAGGAAGCCAAGCGGGCAGCGGGCCCCTGCCATCATGCTGTGCCAATAAGAAGGACCTAATCAAGGACAGACCATGAGGGTGGAAGGGGGGGAGTGCAGGGGTTTGGAGTTAGGAAGGGCTCAAGTGAGCCTCTCATGTTTGAAGTTTTCAGAAGGAGACAGCCAAGACAAGCTGTGCTGAAGGCTGTTTTTTTCTTATGAAGGTATAAACACTGCTCCCATTTACACCCTGACCAACATCACACTGAGAGGAAAGACTAAGCACTTTATAAACGGAGCTCCTGCCTCGCGTGCATGCTAACAGGTCCCTGGGATGGTAAGAGGAAGTGAACAGTAGGAACCCCAGACCACCCCCTCCCCCCCCATCACCACACTTAGCCAACGTGGTGTTTAAAATTGCCACTGTGCCACTGCTGTTCCCTAATCCCACTGGTTCAAACAAGACAGGCTCAGTCCCAGCGGTTCGGCCCAAAGCGGATTTTCCACTTAGCTGCTTCCAGAACGCACCTCGCTATCCGCCAATTAAGGCCCCCAAGGGGTGGGGTGGGGAGGGGGTGTGTGTTGGGCTCGCACGAACACAGCACGCTTTGAACTGTCACGGCGCCGCGGACAGCCTCGTCATTCAGGATGTGGGGTGCAGCCGCGAGCAGGCCTCACCTACTGAGCCTGTTTTTGCGCGGGCCATACCAATCTCACAGAGGACCAGGTCTGGCCACGATCGCCGCATCACACGGAGAACCGGGTCTGCCCACAATCGGTGCATCACACGGAGAACCGGGACTGCCCACGATCGCCGCATCACACGGAGGACCGGGACTGCCCACGATCGCCGCATCACACGGAGGACCGGGACTGCCCACGATCGCCGCATCACACGGAGGACCGGGACTGCCCACGATCGGTGCATCACACGGAGGACCGGGACTGCCCACGATCGCCGCATCACACGGAGGACCGGGACTGCTCACGATTGCCGCATCACACGGAGGACCGGGACTGCCCACGATCGGTGCATTACACGGAGGACCGGGACTGCCCACGATCGCCGCATCACACGGAGGACCGGGACTGCCCACGATCGCCGCATCACACGGAGGACCGGGACTGCTCACGATTGCCGCATCACACGGAGGACCGGGACTGCCCACAATCGCCGCATCACACGGAGGACCGGGACTGCCCACGATCGCCGCATCACACGGAGGACCGGGACTGCCCACGATCGCCGCATCACACGGAGGACCGGAACTGCCCACGATCGCCGCATCACACGGAGGACCGGGACTGCCCACGATCGCCGCATCACACGGAGAACCAGGACTGCCCACGATCGGTGCATCACACGCACACTTATGCTGCTCATTGGTGACACATTGTTATGCAAATGCTCACGTTGAGAACCTAAATTAAAAATAGATGGTTTTCTTGATGGGATGGCATGACGGTTCCGTGGGCATGAATGCCACCTCACTCCTCCAGGTTTGAGGATTCAGATCAGTCCCCCGTCTTTGTGTGTCAGGAGTTTGCACGTTCACCAGTGTTTGTGTGGGTTTCTTTCTTCAGCCCAAAAATATTCAGTAGGGTGGTGTCTGTAAATTGCCCAGAGTGTGTTTCAGTGCTTTGTGATGTACTCCGATCCTGACCAGGGTGTCCCCTGCATCAAGGCCCGTGGGTAACACTCCGACCTTATATCCGATAAGCACTTATGGAAGACGGATGGATGGTTTTAAGGGTGAATAGCTCCAAAAATAGCTTTTGAAGTCTTATCTCAGCATTGACTGCATTGCAGTTAAAAAAAAATGAACTGGCATATAATTAACTGAGGATGTTGTATTCTGTCAGTATGTCAGTGAATCTTTGGTTTAAAGCACATATTCAAAGTCAAATCCTACTGGTAGGAATAAGATAATCTTCCCCTCTTGCTAGGTGAAGCTGTAAAGGCATCATAATTTAGGATGCCAGCTGTCACGGGATATAAAAGTAACAGGCTGGGTTTAGTCTCATCAGATCACCAGTAATGCAGCATATATATATATATATATATATATATATATATATATATATATATATATATATATATATATATATATATATATATATATATATACATAATACATACACGCTCGCTTGCTGTCGTCAAATGAGTATCCAGGGGTTACTTTTGCCTATTTCCTTGGGTTGAACAAACTTCTGCCATAAAACAAATCAGCCGTTAAGCAACATGCTAAGTGACCGGTCACCACGGTCATTAAGCACTACAGGCGGCTCTTTTCCATTAACAGGCTGCCCCCTACAGGTGGAGGGTGACGCTGTTCTGGGAATTAAAGGGCACACAGGAGCTGAATCGTTTTCTAAATAACACTTGAAGTGCCATCCGAGGAAACATCCCTATTTATAATCTCTGAAATATGTCATTATTTGGATAATACCGGAGATGAATTACTTTGCATATAGTGGCGGGGGAGCCGCTGACCCCAGACGCTCTCAGACGCGACCCCTCGAAGGCCCAGGGAATCCATTCTCCTTGCCGCGCTCATCTGCTCTAATCAACGTGCTCCGTTATCACAAAGGCTTCATTGTCGCCTCATAAATTGCCGCCACCACCGATCGCGGCTCCGGTTCCAGTGACAGGCCGGTTACCCGGTCCAAGCTGGAACTTCCAGCACCGAAAACAGAATGGCAAATGAACTGGATAAATTAAATCCAACATTATTGGATGCTAGATGAAGGAAATTAATATCTCCCACACCACACAATGTCGCCTTCACACCTATTAGCGGGGAAGGAGGGGTCGGCGGAGCTGAGAAATGTGATTTAAGTTAATTGCGAATTTTATAATTCCAGCTGCGGCATTGTGTCACCTACACAGGACACAGTATCCATGTTAGATGAAAATGTGATCAGACTCAAATTAAAATCGGAATTCATTATGGCGCACGGTGTAAAACCGTGTTTACTAGACGATTCAACAAAATCATTCGTGGTTTTGTAAAAAAACCAGTGACGGTTAAAATACTTTAAAGAACAAGATTCGAACCGAGATGGAGGGATGATTGCAATACATTCTTTACCGAAACAAAAACTATCCCACTCATTGCCGCTGCAGGGCCAAAAAAAAAAAATAACGATTTCCGTTTAACGTGGACGTTTGGGGTCATTCAGTGCAGTAGCAGTAATGGAGAAACGGGACGTATACATGTCAAACTGCCTTATGAAAATACACAGATGAATCAATATGGCCGCCACGGAAACCAACAGAAGCTAAACACGGACATCGACTTGACCGAAAGCAGCAAGATCAGGGGACCACATGGTGGTGTTTGGGGGATGGATGGCTCACACCCCACAGGGATTTAATAACAGCCCCCTCAGCCAGTGGTCCCCCTAAAGCTCAAACATTGGAACTGAAGGGTTGGGAGGCAGCGACTCCTGGAAAAGTAATCACCAGGTATTCGTTAGCGCCGGCCGGAATGTGCGTTAGCGGCCGCCTTCTCCATGGCAACAGCCTGTTAAATGATTTAGCATTCTGATCCCTGGACACACAAAGCCATTTCATACATCAGTAACGTCTGCGCTCGGCCGAACCCACGCTCCCCCCCCCCCCCCCCCCCCCACCCACCCCACCATGGACACACTGTGCGAAATCATGCGATTCTGCCTCGCATTATTCCCCATCTGAGAAGCCAATGTTCCTTATAAATTACAGAGATAGCGAAAATAATGTATAAGGTTATTTCCTGATAGGAGCTCTTATTTACTCATATAAATGTAACAGAAAACACCTGCCTGGAGTCCAATAGGATTTAGGGATTAATCTTAGTCAGACTTAATATATACAGATGGTCAGACAGGAGAAATTAGAAAACTCAGAAATACGAATATATTCCTCTTGTATAATATGAGATATGACTCATCTATTGTGGAGATTATGGCTTGATGTATTACTGTTCTTAGGAATGAGACAAAGTTAATTTCTTTACAGGCCAAATGTTACCGGCAGAACCCTGGGAATAATAATTCTAGCGAGTACCATATAAATTAAACCTAAGCCGCCTGCCCGGTTGGCATATTAATGGGCGCGCTGGGCCGGCCCCAGTGCCACACACACGGTGGGAGTATGCCAGCGTGCCCAGTCAGCTAACAAACTGGCTCACGTGTGACACAGACACCTGGGTAAAAAAAAAAAAAAGTAACGCCCTATCGGAAGGCCTCATATCAGGCAGGCCTAGATCATACCTGACAGGCTGCAGGCTTGTCTAGAACAGGCATTCAAAGACCCCCCCTGCCCCTTGCTCCCCCAGTTCAAAATGGGTCTTAGGACCCCTGTGTCCTGACAGGCGTCTCTCTCAATATCCTGACCATGCACGCAGCTTGAGGAAACACTGGGCAGCCAGCGACATGGGGGGGGGGGGTGGGGGGCTGGGGGCCGGAGGTGGGGGCAGCAGAGCCGGATCCCTGGTTTTCTTTGGCCCCCGGGACCTTAGGAAGGGTGGGTCAGTGTGTGTGGGGGTGGGTGACTCAGAGACCACAGGTGACTCTGTGTGTAGTGCGTACAGTGCATGCCGTTGTTGCTGCCAGACGAAGGCCTTCTCACGTAATCAGAAGATGTGAGGTTAAAAAAAAAGAACGTGGGTGATTTGGGCCAATTTATTTTTATATAGCGCCCTTCACAACAGAGTCACTTCCAAGACACTTGATACGGGTGTGTTCTAATGCATTACTACATCATTTATACAGAATAATACATGAAACTGGGGAAAAGGGAAGAATGAAAGAAAGAGGAAGAAGAAAATATAGGAGAGGAATCTCTCTGGGGGTCCTAGATGGACTGGCTGCCGGCCCCCACTGGGCATGCTAACATTATCGAAAAAACAAAGATTTTAACATTTTTTAAGCAACAGAGTTTGGTGTGAACTTGCATTCTGAAATCCTGAAAATGTTCAGGACCACAATGTTGCTGCAAGCCTTGATGTGCAGTCGGAGCAGATACACAGAGATGGAAAATAAACCTCCACCAGGGATTTGCTTTGAGAAAAACCTAATAGTGCCATACTCCGGATTAAAAGTATCTCCCTTTCTCATCCCAGAAGCAGGTTTTATGGGGTGACTCTAAAGATTTGTTTGAACCACTGAGGATGTTAAGAGATTTGTGCTTGGGAAGAAAAAAACCTTCGCTGTCAAAACTCATATTTAACCAAGCCGCTGAGGATCTGCTGTTTGATGTTTGACCGTATGTGGTATCGATACACACCTAACATAATCAGACTTAGCTCACGCGCTCAAGACAGATCAACGGTGCTTATCGCAAGTCATTACAGCATTTCAGAAAGTCTGAATTCCCGGTACCTGACTCTGCATGGCCAATCAGGGTCACCGACTCATACCAGCAGATTTTCACACTGTCAGAGTTGCAGGGGTATTATTTCAACTATATTATACCGGTAGGTGCAATTAGACTCATGAAATGATGGTGAACAGATGTCGACATCCTTCATCTCTGTGAAGGACAAGGTGGCAGGTCTTGGAAACATATCATTGTGTTGCATCTACAAGGTCCAACACAAGTGCATCTCTATCCCTAACTGAGTTCCTTTTTTTACAGATCTCCGAGGATCTGGGCTGCATGGACACGTCAAGAATTCACGGGAGAACAAATATTTTCCTGATCTAAGCAAACTCCACTTCCCAGAGCCATTTATTCCGCGAGCGATCAAAGATCAAAGACAGTCACTGATGGGAAGCCAGAATATTTTCATCACTGGATTTTCCCTGTTTCATGATTGGGATACGATCCATTTTTCTTAGCAGAAACCACAACGTCTGATTCTGCCTGTGCTCATCCTACCACCCTGAGACTGAAGATCCCACTGGGCGAAGCCTAAAGCGACTCTGCTCGGTTACTCACAGCTGACAACGTGCCAGTCGTGTCTCTTATGTCATGTCTATGCAGCTACTGCAGAGCAGGCTAATGAAACCCCGGGCCCAGCGTCATCAGCCTGAATATCACAAAGGTATTGGTGTTTAACAGTCAAGTACTGTAACTCATTTGAAAATGACATAGTCGATAATAATACCACTGCTGGTCCATGCGTTCTTCCATCTATCCACTTACCTGCAGAGTTGTGGTAAGTTGGAGGACAGAAGTTGGAAATACCAGCCATATTAAAAGTGTGACGCCTGAATAACAAAGGTGATTTTTATCACCATTGTGTCGCCCCCTATTTTCACAGGAATAAGAGTACTGACTGTGTCATCATCAGCTTTCATCAATATCGTTACAATGTTTTATGCTTCATAATGAATAGATATTGAAGGAGTTAACTGCTGTCTCACTCATCCATGTGGGTCTAGTCTGAACCTGCATATCGGTTTCCATTAACACTTTGCATTAACTGCACCTTCATAATGCATTCATTATGCATTCGTAGAACATTCATAAGCAGCATGCAAGTATACCTTGACATAGTGCTTCCCAATCTAGTCCTCAGGGAGCCACAGACAGTCCATGTTTTTGCTCCCTACTACGAGCTGGGAGGGAGCAAAAATGTGGACTGTCTGGCAGGGAACTTGGAGGGAATAAAGACCTGGACCGACTGGGTCCGCAAGGACCCAAGGGAAACACTGCCTTAACATGTCTTAAAGCAGGGGTGTCAAACTCCAGTCCTGGGGGGCCGGAGTCCTGCACATTTTTGGGTTTCTCCTCATTTAACCCACCTGATTTAACTCCTTGCACCTCCTTGTGTTAATTACCACACAGCTCTTGAGCTGAGTCCTTTGTGGTGGAACAGTGAAAAAACTAATCTACACAGGGCTCCAGCCCCCCAGGACTGCAGTTTGAGACCCCTGTCTTAAAGCATTGCATTCATAATATTTTCAATGAACAAGGCATGACAGCTGCAACTTACATCAATAACAAGCATTATAATTGTTTAATCATATATTTCTTGTTAATGTACATTAAAGGTGTATGCCAGGATGTTAAGCTATACTTACATGTTGCATATGAATGTTCAATGAATGCATTATGAAAGTGCGTAGCTGACAATAATGTCAATTAAGTAATCATTTTAGTTTTTAATGTAGTAAAAGTTGATGTAATAACTTATAATTTATATAACTTATAACTTATAACTTACTTAACAATAATGTAATAAAATTTCTGAATAAAAAATTTAATAACTTTTAGTGCATAATGTAATATATTATACATTATTCTCTGGTTATTATGCTATTGACTGGTGTAGCAGCCAATAATGTATTAACTACCATTAATGTATTAAAGAAACATTACATTATTGGCTTTTATTACGCTATTGGCAGTTGTTACAATACTGGCTGCTTATAGGTGCACTGAATGTTCTATGAATGCATTATAAAGGCACTATGAAGGTGCAGTTAATGCAAAACTTTCTGGCTCCTTGCAGTCCAAAAGCATGCAGTTTGGTCAAGTGCTGTCCCTAAATTGCCCATTGTGTGTGGGTGTATGTGTCTTGCGCTAGACTGGTACCCCCTCCAGGGTGTACCCTGCCTCATGCCCTGTGTTTTCCGAGACAGACTCCCCATTACCCCGGACTGGATAAGCAGTATGAAAAGTGGGTGATATCCATGTAAAAATATGCCATAAATTAAATAAAGGGTTTAGTAAAACTGTCAGCAATTTATAATGCATAGTTAAGGGCAATTGAACATGTATATGCTCTTTTTTCATAAAGCGATGGCACTTGCCCAGTATTTCATTCACGGTCGGTATATCGTGACCGTCCTCAACTACAAAACAAAGCTACGAAGAGGTAAGCAGCAGATGCATTATAAGCACAGCTGATTTCACACGGCCTTGCCCAGATTGCTATTTCATCCTCCACACCACCCGGGACGATTCCCACTAAATTGGCTGCCGTTCTCCGAGACGAGAAGCCGTGCTGGTGTCTGATGAGAGATGGGGGACTCCTCATTTGAATCACGCTCCGCTAATGTTTGTTCACTCCGCGGGGTTCGGGACGCCGAGGTGAAAACACCGACTGATGGAGCTAAAACCAATTTGCCACCGTGCGATGCCCCCCCCCTCCCCCCCGCGCCCCCCACAACGGTGCACATAAAGGCTCACGAATCATTTACATGCCGCTCTCATCAACAGCGTCTCTTTTCATTTCCTTGGAGAGTTTTCCGCCAATCGGAGTTCCGAATTGCATCTCGGGAAGTGGCAGGGCTAACCTTTGCAATTGCCAGGATTATGATTAATTTTTCAAATACAGCTGTTGACCTATTATTGATAGAGAGGAGGGGGCCCAGGGACATGCATCTATTCATGGCGTATAATGGAACGAGTTACTTCATCTGTGTTTACAAGGCGCCGCTAAAAGAGATGCAGGGGAAGACGCTAAATAAGGAATAATCCTGCTAATCTCGTTCCAGGCTCGGCTCAAGTGAAAACATCAGTCTTGAGTTCACATGTTTGCAAAACCCGCTGTTCTGGGAACCTGATGGCATGGTCACAGGGGTCTCCCACAGCAACAATAAAAATGTTAAGATAATGGGTATGCGTTCAATAGCGCATCATTGTATTTATGTCCGACAATAGAAACTGCATAGTGACCCAGGGAAAACAAAGTACTTAGCGAAATTAACTTATCTAATGATGGGGGCTTTTATTATTCGAAGGCTGACTTTACTCTGGTCAGCTTAACTGCCTTGCTCTTGTAAATGGTGAGTCGTGATGATTTTTTTTTTTAAGCATCCATTTATTACCTGTTAATTGACGTATGATTCTTCCGGACTCCCTTCTGTTCCCATGCTGCTCAGCCGCATGGCTCTGCAGAGCCATAAACGCGGAGCTGCCATCTCGTCATCCCTGCTGAGCGTTCCGGCCCTGTTGCAGTAGCATTGCACAAGCCAACGAAAAGAAGTGCTGTTTAGGTGCAGGAAGGCTAGTTAGCAGCAAGCTACGGGCAGAACGGGCCAACGCACAACAACAGTCTGGACAGGACGGCATAATCTTAGCCCACATTCTGGAAAACTCCATTGTTCTGGGTAACTGGATGGAATGAACCAGGGTGGTCAAGGAGGGGATGGTTTGGGAAGATATCAGAAAAGCCCCCCCCCCACCCCCAAACGATGTCCAACCTGGTCCATTCCCAGCAGACCCCTGACACTGATAGAATCTGAATCCTTAAGTAAGAATACAGGCCTCAATCAGCCTCAGACCTATATATGACAGGGTCCAAGTTACAGCCACCAGTCTAGTTAATACTGCACTCACATGTGTAACTATGCATGCAAAGCTGATTCCTTTCAAAATATATGGCCTGATTAGATGACATACATCAGAATATCAGTAAATCTTATTTCGGACCCTTGAACTACATGTTGTCCAGTTCAGGTTAGTGTTTTGGATGATGATAGCCATAGCTTCAACATGTGAAAGCCTACCAATCTGAAGACAGGCCAGTAATGTGTTTGCTAACCTTATTATTAGGCTCTTCAGTATAGCAGTTGATGATGATTTCGCAGAAGACCTGCTCTTATCCTTCTGCCCGTGGTATGGAGTCTTGCTGTATTGCGGTTGTGGTTTGGATTAGTGTGAGGTTTGAGTTTACCCAAAAGCCTGTGGTACTATAGCACTAGATTACACATTGCAGTTGGGCTGTCTGTTCCTGTTCTAAATTATCTTCACACTGGTGTGATCGGTCATGCTTGGGTTTTAATTTATAAAAGACAGAAGAAATCAATTCGAGACTGGGAGAAAGTTTCAGAAGTGAAACAGCTGACCAATGAGCGCAGACGCCGGCGACTTTGCGCGAAGCGACGCTTGGAAATTGAACTTCACCGCAGAAGCGCAGCCAAGCGCGCTCGGGAGTCACTTTGGTCTAAAGGAATCCTGGCAGTCAACAAAAACCGAATAAAAGAAACAATTTACATGCAAATCAAAGTTTACCATTTCAATCTCCTTACGTCTGTTTCCCCGCAAATTTATATTCATATGTGCGCCGACGTTCACTTAGCGGGAATCTGGTTTACAACATCGCCGTGTCTCCCTTCTGGATGGAGAGCGGCTGTGCATTTAATCACCGTTAGAGCTGATCTCCTGAATGATGAGAGATCGGTCCCTGTCAGTCGGGGGGAAATGGCAGCAAGTATCGGAGCATGAAATAAAGCGGTACTTTCAAGTGACAAGGCTGCCATATGGTAGAGAACTGGATATTACGTTTATTCTGAGGTTGCAAATAGCCAGATATAAATTAACCGTTCTCACTCTCAGTGCGGGAAATTGGTCTTTGAGATATACCGAGAAATCCTGTTTGAGAGCTATTGGTCTGTCAGATCTTTCCGCTAAGTCCTCTGGCCTTTTCTTATAACAACTCCACATCAATAAACTGTCGAGATTAATCCTCCACTGGAGAAAAAGAGACGTCAAAAGGAGTTAAAAGTAATCCAAACTGCAGGCTTTTCTCCATGCGCTCTTCCACAGAATCCTAAAAAGGTGCAGTACTTCACACGGCCACTTGAGGGCAGCCGTGCAGAGAGCAACTTCATATAATCATCAGCACTATTGGCTTGTACTCTTGTTGAGACAATGTTTAAATTACATGCATCTTCTATTTCTAATTAAATATGGACAAATACATGCTGTTGTAACTATACGGATAAATTCAGTAAGAACTTATTATAACAAAAACAGAATCACAACCGCCTGGCTAATGTTTTCTGAGTTTTTACCTGTTGTAACTGTGACATCATCCTATTTCAGTGTTTCGCAGGACACCAAAGTATAACGGGTAAAATATCACTCAAATATACAACACGTGTAATATTAATAATGTTAGTTAACCGAAAGAAGCCCAGACTTAGAAAGGCTTAAATAAATAATCATCTTAATAACAGAATAGCTACTTTTATTGTTATTCAGAACATACACCGGTTAGTGCACATCGAAAGGAAATTACGTTGCATTGACTCACCATCGGCCTAGTAGAGTCTATTAATACTAAAAATTTTAAACTTAAAAATATAAATTTAAACAGGAAATAAATAGAACATAGCATATAAAGTGGAATTAACATAGAATATACATAAAACATACTAACTTTAATAAAGAGACATAACCCAGCAATTTCAACCGAAATGTTATCTGTTGTCTACTAGAAGGTTGGTTTCTCGGAGCTTTAAAGTGAACAGGCTTTGACTGTGGCCTTATTGAAGGTTTCGTGAACTGGAAATGGAGTTTTTTCCGAACTGGGTGTGTACTTTAAAATTCATTATTAAAACTGGGAATGCTTAACATGATGCATGGACTCAATCATGTCAACAATGGATGCGCCATTGAAAAACCCAGACAGAAGGCAATCGGTGGCGAATTGACAGCACCTAGTAGCAACAACGGCAGCAACAGCAGCAATAATAGTAATAAAAATAATTTATACATATGCAGGCATTCGTCATTAGTGAAATAGTTTCTTATATTCGTTAGTAAGATAACAATTGTATTTTAATTTATATTGTGATTTCATTTAATTGTCATGTTTTATTAGTTTACTTTTACGGTATATTTATTCCATATCACAGACAAAAGTATAATAAAGTGAAAAATCGTATATTCGTTTATTATTTGTTATCTTGTTTGTTTCTTGTCTGGACATGAAGATCAAGGCGGTTGTCTGC
This sequence comes from Brienomyrus brachyistius, assembly GCF_023856365.1. Lineage (NCBI taxonomy): Eukaryota > Metazoa > Chordata > Actinopteri > Osteoglossiformes > Mormyridae > Brienomyrus > Brienomyrus brachyistius. The sequence continues at coordinate 11,248,867 of NC_064543.1, read as the reverse complement.
ATATTTGTTTTTGTAATTTCAAATATTGGCCACCAGATGTCAATGTTTGACTTCATATGCCTTTTCTCCATATCGTTCAGTAATATTTCAAAAAGTTTTGCGAGATCCTCACGGGATCCAAAGACGGCTGCTATTATAGTTTTAAAGATACTTACCAGGGGTGGTTCTGGATGCATGCCCCCCCCCCCCCCCCCCCCGTCCCCCCGTGCACCCCACCCCAAATGCAATAATAATAATAATAACAATAATAATAACAACAATAATAACAACAATAATAGTTATTATTATTATCATTTTATTAGTACAATGTGCAGTTAGTGTCAGCGATTATTGATGTTTTTTATATTTACAAAAAAAAATCGAATTTCCCTCATCATTTAATGGATGATGATGGCATGATGATTGAATATGAAAGTTATTGGCTTCAACTTTTTAAAGCAAAATATCCTTATATGATTTCAATGGGATCGTTTTTCATCTATTATAACAAACTAGAACTTATAGAAAATTGATTTTCTATTGATGTCAATAAAATTGGTATTAAGAATTAGCCAAATAATAAAAGTATTTACGTGTCCCTCTATCCAAACCATATAAGCACCGTGCTTTGTTGATTGTAATACGCATAAAACGAAATTGTTTGGGTTTTTCCTTGTACGGGATGCAGGAAGATACAAGTCGTATTGTGTAGAAATATTAATTGTTTGCGATTCAAGGAGCTCGAAGAATTGCGTTTTTTTGTAAAAAAGAAAAAAAAAGAAAAAAGAAAACACATTATTAGAAAGTTACCTTTTTGGGAAAAGGTTAAAAAATGTCTTAAGTATTTAAAAGTATTTAAGTTGTCAAACACCAAGTTTACCTATTTCTATTTTAATGTAAAGCCACATCTAAAACTAACTCTAAAAGGCTTCCCCTCTTTTAAAGACTCACCGGACAATTACTGCCATATAGCAGAGTGAAAAAGAAGAAAACTGCTTTTTCCCCTCTGCACAGAACAGAGTAAACACAGCCTCTCGTCTCCTATTTCATTGCCGCTGACTTTCTCGGAGCGCTGAGACTGCGCAGTGCAAAGCGGAGCGTAAAAAGCGCAGAGCGAGCTGACTGGGCCCAGCGCAGACGCGGCATGTGGGGGTAAGGCTGAGCACTGCCACGGAGCGAAACGCAGCGATCGCCTCTGCTACTCTCATCGCATCCCAGGATGGACACCTTAGTCTCCTTCGTTTCCAGGCACTTTCTCTTGAAGGCGTTTTTCCTGCAGTTTATTGTTCTACATCTAAGCTCAGCTGCACCATCGCCGATAATAAAGTTTCCCGGTGATGACACCGTCCCAAAGTCAGACAAAGAAGTCGCGCTGGTACGTATTTTTACTATATTACCAAGTTTTACTGTAAAGTTTCTGCGTTTAATTGTAGACTGTTTATAATTTGTAATACTTCATAAGTTGGATACTGTAAAGATAAGAGAAATGAAGAATCGGTTTGTTGCTTGTGTATGAAATACTGTATGCTTTGACATTTTCATGAACTTACAAATGCGATGACAGGATAGAATACTTTAAAAAAATAATATAGGCCTAGATCTGGAATTCTGGTTTCAGAAGGATTGTTGCAGCTAAAAACTAATTGAATTGTGCGAAGTGCTGTTTGTAACTTCGGAATGCAGCATTGAATGTGCGCGGTTCTAAGATTTGTTTGTTTTTCTTTAAAGCATTATCTCAACAAGTTCTATGGATGTCCACAAGACAGGTGCAACCTTATGGTGCTCAAAGACACGCTGAAGCAAATGCAGAAATTCTTCTCGCTGCCAGAAACTGGAGAGATTGATAAGAAAACTCTGGAGATCATGAAAAAGCCCCGCTGTGGCGTACCTGATGTGGCCAATTACAATTTCTTTCCCTCAAAGCCCAAGTGGGGAAAGAACGAACTAACATACAGGTAGATGCTCAGAGCTGCCAATCGAGTTTTGATGTAAAATCATCTTGTGTTGCTTGAAGGCTTTTGTATGAAAGAGAATTTATCACTGGGTCTTGAAACAAGTGATTGATATATCTGACACATTTGTCCATGGAAATACTGTGTTGAGCAGCGGTGGATTGGTAGGCAGAGCAGCCTGGACAGCTGCCTCAGGACCTAGAACCCTGACTGTATGTGGAACATTCATGAGAATTAAGGCACTAATGTTATGCAATTTACATGAGGTTGTGACATGCTAATTTTATACCTTTCATTTTTGTGTATACAGTCATCATGGTGGAAATCATAACACAAAAAATATGTGGTACAATACTTAAACAATTTTGAACTGTGATGGTTTGTAATGTTTTGTAGTTTAACTATAGTGCTGAAGCATGTTTGTGGAATTTGCTAACTACTGCAGTGCATGATGGGTATTTTGAGGTTACTTAAATTGCATCATCAGCAATTGCTGCAACTGGCGTAGGCAAGCGCTAGGTGTGAATTTGGAAGGGGAGGGGGGCATAATCCATTTTTGCCCCAGGCCGCAGTGTACAGTTGTTTCGCCACTGGTGTTGCGTGTAGGGCAGAGGGGTCTTGGTGCTTGTAGAAGGTTTTATGCAGAAGCACTGCAATGGGTGCTAATGATAAACTTTCAGGATGGGGGGCTTTGCTCCCCAGAACTCCACCTTGCCAGACCCATTGATCCACACACATTTTAGCTAAACGTACGTGAGAGAGAGGAATCCGAGGGCTGGTGAGGGCAGGGTGGGGACGCATTCATTCCCACAGCATTCCCACAGAAACCATTTCCTGAGCAGTTTCCCAGACTGGTCCACAGCCCAGCAAGACCTCCCTCTGGTGCCTGGCTCCCACACTTCATCCCTTTCCAAGCAGAATGTGTTTCGCAGTCTCCTCATTTGCTAATCTGCTCTTCTCTTAAAGATGAAAATGGGTCCTTCTGGGTCCCGGCTGTCTGTTCTTTGCCTGCATTGCCGCTTCTTTCAGTCTCGTGGGATCTAAAGGCTCGTCCTCTGTAGACTGGGAGGCATCCAGCGAGTGCTGATGGTTTGCCACGCGCAGTCAGTTAGCGAATTGAGCCATGCGGAGTAAAATGCGGTCTGGAGCAGTATGTAGTAGGTGGCAAAGGCAGAGCATAAAAACAGACAAGCCCAAAAAGCTGGAAATGAGCGAACACAGTAGAGATCCCCAGAAACATACTGTTTATATCACTGTATACAGGTCATAAGTGCATGACTGTGTATATGCATATAATCAAAATGTTTGCAACGATTTAATAATAATAATAATAATAATAATAATCAATACTTTATTGATCCCCGTGGGGAAATTGTCTTTACGCCTCCCTCAACTTGTTCTTTTTTGTAAAGTTGTCTGCGAAGGGCAGAAAATTTGGTGACACTTTACATTAACTGCACCTTCATAATGCCTTTGTGATGTGTTCATTATACATTCGGTGCACCTTCATAAAGCATTCATGATGCATTCATGATGCATTCATAAAGCATTCATAATGCATTCATAGAACATTCAGTGTACCATCATAAAGCACTCATAATGCATGTGATTATAATGTTTGTTATTATTATATATTGTTTAAAATAATTATGAATGTATATTCCAACTGTTATGGTATGTTACGATGTTAAGATATGCCTGTGGGATGTTTATGAATGTTATATGAATGCATTATGAAGGTGCAGGTAATGAAAAGCATTACAGAAAATGCTGAATGCAGGAAAGAAACGCCAAAATACAAAGGGAAATATCAACTGTGATCAGCACCGAGGAGGTCAGCTCTGTTGTACTAGAGTAATGCGCCTAATTTCTATGTTGATCTTGACATGAATGTTAGACGTACAACACTCAGGGTTTCTGACCGAAAAGGCAGTTTTCCATGTTTCCCAGAGTCCTGTCTGCTGAACTGTTGGCTGTTCTCCCCAACAGGATACTAGGGCACACCCCCGATCTGGACGAGGAGGTCGTAGATGATGCATTTTTCCGGGCCTTCAAAGTCTGGAGTGACTTCACGCCCCTTAAGTTCACCCGCATCATGGACGGAGAGGCCGACATCATGGTCAATTTCGGACGCAATGGTAGGACATCGTCATCTGCACTTACTGCTTCACACGATGCCACGTAATTATTATGAGATTAGCAGGTTAGTAATAAGGACTGGAAGAAACATATATGAAAATGGGGTATGAAGATATGGATATTATCTAGAATATATCCATCCGTCCATCCATCCATCCGTCCATTCATCTTTCAGCTGCATGTCCTGGTCACAGTTGCCGGTTTCTAGAAGTTCTAGAAGTCTCCAGTTCTATCACAGTGCTGTTGACACCAATATCAGAGGTTAGGTTGCGAGGCCAGGATGGACAGGCAGCCAGGGATGGTTGAGGATAATCCCATCTAGGGCGGGTTTCGGGCCTTACGTGTTTGTACCAGAGCTGACTGTGGCACTGCCATGTCCCAGAGCACGGTGATGGGTACCCCTTTGATGGGAAGGATGGTCTCCTGGCACACGCCTTTGCTCCAGGCCAGGGCATCGGAGGTGACTCCCATTTCGACGACGACGAGCAGTGGACGCTTGGAGAGGGACAGGGTGAGTACAAAATCGTTTTATGATATGAGTGGAAGCTTCTGACAACAATAGACACCCCATTGATGCTCGTGGGGAAATTTTCTTCACATCTCCCCCAACTTGCTCTCTGTAGGTGGCCTTGAAGGGCAGCCAAGCACAGCAGTGCCCAGAGAGCTGGGAGTTAAGGGCCTTACTCTAGGCCCTGCGCATGTGCTTGGCTTGAACCGATGACCTTCTGATCACAGGCATAGAAGCTTAGCCCACTGAGCCTCACACTGCCTCCAGTGGCATAGAATACATTAACATAAATCATAGCCCTGTCTAATATGGATAAGGAATAAGTGGCTGTTGATAACCTTAACTGGAAAAAGGACATTCATCCTCGCAGGGATATGACCTGGGCTGTGTCTGGCTGCTTTTTACTTTAGCAGATAGTTATTTACTGTGGAATAGGAAATAAGTAGATCTTTAATGTAAGCACTGTCGTTCTCTGTTTTTCATTCTCTCTGGTGTTCTCTCTGTCTCATCCTCCTTTCCTAGTGGTGAAGGTTAAGTTCGGGAACGCGGAGGGCGAGTTCTGTAAGTTCCCGTTCCTCTTCATGGGTAAGGAGTACACAAGCTGTACCTCGCAGGGGCGTGACGATGGATTCCTCTGGTGCTCCACAACCTACGACTTCGAGAAAGATGGGAAGTACGGCTTCTGTCCACATGAACGTGAGTCTACCGGCTTCCGGAAGAGGCCACTTTGTTAAAAAAAACACCAACAGCAGAGAAAAAAATTCTAATTTCAACATAGGTGTCCTGCAGTTACTGTGGATGACCATTGTCACCTGAGGCACACTGACAGAATGTTCCAGACTTCCCAGGCAGTCTGGTCAAGAATGCTGAGCATACCTAAACTGCTCTTAAAGTATAAATCTTCAAGATAATTAAAGCCCAGCCCCATCCTAATGTAAACCAACTCAAAAGAGTTTTCCTTCTGAGTAGCAATATTTTTGCAATTCACAGAAATTTAAGACTTAAATTCCATACTTGAGGAAATATCAGCACAGCTGGAAAAAAAGTAAATTAAAGCACGATGACGATGCCAAAATAGCGATTCGGAACTTGAGTCTGTTATCTGACGTAAAACCAAGAATGTGTCTCGGCTCTGTGTGGGATGTTCTGTGGTCCAGTTCGGAGAGAAATAAAGAGAAGCATCAGCTGTTCTCTGAAGCAGCTGAGGGGGGGGGGGGGTAGTTAAGGACCAATGCTGAGACACCCCTATGTACAGTATTAGGGTTACAGGCAGCCCCCAGCTTATCCATTCCCTAAGTCTGTCTTTAAGTTAAATTTGTAGGTAAGTTGGAAACAATATAGTACAGTACAAAATAATAATAATACAGAAATAACAAAAGTAGCTACATACTGTATTCTACCTCCAGCTGAAAAATCACTAAAGCTGAGCAATGTTTTTACAAAGTGCTTATTTTCTGTTTATTAGCTCCGAAAGCAGCAGTGGCTCAGTTTAGTAGCACTTTTGCCTTAAACTTTTGGGTATGAGGACTTAACCACCATTATGTGTCTGTGTGCGATGTTCTTGTTGAGTTTCTCCTGGGTGCATCTGGTTTCTCAACAGGTGGGTTAGGTGAACTGGTGTCTTTAAATTACATGTATATGAATGTGTGCGCAGAGAAGGGCAAGCATTTCATCCAGGCTGCATCCTACATCGTACCCGGTGCATTCTGGGATAGCTTCCAGGCTTGTCACAGACCCTTCATCGGCTTAGCAGTTGTGGAAAATGACATGATGAAAAATTATTGCGCTGCATGGATCAGGGGCTTAGCAGCAGTTTTCCCCTTGAGGAATTGGTTTGGTTGTGTGTCGTGTTCATTTTAAGCAAAATTAGTGAATAAGGTTAGTGAAAGTTTGAAGATGCACAGAGTGAGCTTAGTGAGGCAGGATGTGATGTGCGTCGTCACACAGAAAGGGTTAAACCCCGGTTGGCAGGAGAGGTGAGCTATCATCTCTGTTTCAGAATCTTTCTGGCGAGATGCTGGATCACCTTTTCCAAGCCATTTCTATGTGTTCCACTGTCAGCAGATTGTAAGGCAATTATCGCATGCCTCAGCGTAGGCAGACAGGCCCTGCCAAGCCGGTCCGTGTGTGGAGAGTGCGATCATCAGCTCGAGACAATGCGATGGTGTAAAAATGCCACCGGGCATCTCCACATCACGTGAGCAGCGACAGAACTTGTGCTCCTTAGTAGCAATTCATTAAGGACCAGGCGGAGGTCCACACACACTGAGACCTAGTGTGCTTTTAGCTGGAACTAAAAGCTGTTCTGGGTGCTAAAATAATCATTTAACACTTCAGCTAAAGTGTATATATATAATTAAATGAAGATTGTCCATGACAGTGTTCTGCAAATTTAGGAATCAAGAAAGCTATCTATTAAAACCCAGTAGTTTAAGGTAAAGAGAAACAGGAATTTTCTGTAAAATAATGCAAATATTTTGTATGTTAATGTGACTGTGTCTGTATATGTTATTAAAGGTATCTCTTGAGTAGCTTTAGCTACTCACTGTTGTTTTTTGTACATATATTATAACAGTAGTATCAGAATCTATGAAACGCAGTGCCTTCTCTATTGTAATGTTATGGATGGGATTTGGGTTTTCTTAAACTATTCAGCTAACAGTAGCATTTGTAGTGTTTTTGCTGCTTGCGGGAGGTGAAAGATTGCTGATCGCACGTCTTTATTTCCATGTGATCACTGCTTTAAAGCTCCCCCCTCACTGCTGCTTTTCGTAATAGCGATTAAAAGTAGCGGTGAACGGGAAAACAAAGTCCAGCTGCTTTACGAAAATGTGAAAAGCGTTGGGGAATTACGCAAAGCGTGAATCACCCTCACCACAGCTTGTGCGGTCCAAAGCCGAAGACAGACAAACAACATCTTATCGCTTCTGCAGGAACAGCTGCAGAAAACCCTCCCTAGAAATTTCCTTGTAAACAATCATGTTTTTTTTTTTATCTCCAAGTGATTGTCAGAGTCGTTTTTTAGCGCGTGGTCAAAAGGGCTGCGGCACTTTAAGAATTTAATTTCCAAGTGGAACAAAGTTGAAGAAGCGGCAGAAACAAAGGAGCGGGTAGCTAGCTGCTGTGACGGGGCCTGCCACAGGGGGCGCTGCTGAGCATCGTCGCAGGGCGATCCACGGCTGGTGACTAATTAAGCCCCTTTCAGGCCCCTGGCCTCTGCTCGAGGGAGGCCTTGAGGAGAAGCAGGCAGAGCGAGAAGAGGAGCTGCTGGCTGGGCTCGCTATCAGACAAAACCCTTATTAGGTCTCCTCCATGAACCAAGCACCCTTTAGCAGCTACAGAAGGCCACTTTCAGGCCATAACCATCAGTGTGGTCACAACAACCCTGATTATGGTATATCTAGACCAGTAATAATATCTAAACCATCACTTAGATTGTATGTAGCTGGATATTTTACTGGTATAATAATCAAGTGTTTACAATATCTTGCAACATGCTTTAGTGTTTGTATGTGTTTCAAGTTTTATTTGCCGTGTGCAGTTACACTCGGTACAATGTGCCTTGAAATGCGCCATTTAAAATGAGGCTGAACAGCTGTTATCAGAGGATATTGAATGGTCAGCGGGCACCTTCCTGGGTACAGCTCGGTAGTGCCAGGCAGGACCTGCCTTTGCCCGTAGAGCCACTTGAAGGGTTGAGAAGTTGTGTTTTTGCAGATGTCGTTCTGAATGCCACTGTTCACCGTCGGGTGTGAAAATCCCAGGATGGCGGCTGTTTCGCGAATGTGGGACCTGCCAAGTCTAGCATCAGCTGCTCTAAAATCACTTTGATGCCATTCTAATAAAAAGAAAAACAGTAACCGACCATCTTGACCCAGTCTGTGTAGCTGGGTGTACTCAGTTGAAACCACATGATTCACATGTTTACAAGAGCAGGCTGCTTGCGTTAGCATATAGGTCTGCGTAATAAACCGGCCACAGAGTGTATATCACATTACTCATTGGTTATGATTGTCGTTATATAAACTATACTATTTGTAGAGTCTTGTGCAAGGCTTTGACAGCACACAGCATCTGGAAGACAGTCACTTTACGGTTAGCAGTCATGGCGCTTTGGCCGCAAATCTTAGCTTGACTGCTACAACCGCTAACGTTAGCTTCACTGCCGTTACCAGTGTTGGTCACTCTGTCATGCTGTGTTTACAGTGCTCTTCACCCTGGGTGGCAACGGCGATGGGGCCCCCTGCAAGTTCCCCTTCACCTTCCAGGGGGAGAAGTATGACAGCTGCACCACCGTGGGTCGCGATGATGGCTACCGGTGGTGCGGCACCACTGAGGACTACGACCGCGACAAGAGCTACGGCTTCTGCCCTGAGACCGGTGTGTTTGCGCTGCCCACTTACCAGACCCTGAGACTCTCCTGTGCATAATGACCGTGGATGCGGTGGGGTGGGGGGGCATCAGGAAGACAGGGGCATTGGAACTGACATTAATACGCATTTGTAAAAGGTGCGGGAATAGGAATCAGTTAAAGTCCACATGTGTGACCTTCTGCGGCAGCAGATGTGCATAAACCAGTATGTCGTTGAGTCCTCTATGGCTTTTTCTAAGAGAATGTTCTGTGTGTAAAGACTTTATGCCGGGGGGCTGTAAAGGTTTTACCGAGCTCCAGCTTGGGTTACTTTCCATTGTTTCATGCAGTTTGGAGCATAGGGGTGGGGCGAAGATAGAGTGGGAGGGACCACAGCTGACATCAGGTTCTTCATTGGTTGGATGAGCCATCTCGTAGGAGGGAGACATGCACATTTTTCAGGAGGATGATCTGGCTCCGCCCCCCTCACCCCATCACTTGAGATCCAGCCCACCTTTGGGCCGGAAAACTGTACCTCCACTTCAAACAGAAAAGGAGCGACGGGAGGGAAATTCCTTCCTTTGAAAGCTGTGTTTGCTTTGTGCCTCGTTCTGAAAGAATTCCATGCAGTACTCAGAGGCTCACTGAGAAGCAAACAGTAAAGACACAAAACTCAGTTCTTTTCACTGCTTGCACTCATTTTTATCCAAAAAGATGGGCATCTGTCCCCGGTACCCACCCCTACCCCATTCTTCTTACACCCCTTAGATCTTCAATGCTGTTTTTTAACAGCATTTTTATTGTAACTGTGCACTCCTCCCCCTATTCCTGCCAAAGACCCCTGCCGGTTGATCTTGTTCGGCCTTTTTCTCTCTCGGCGGGGAACCTCCACTGTGGGACAGAGACCCTTCCGGTGCTTTAATACATGCAGAAACAAAACAACGAAAGAGAGTAGAAAGTCCCCCCTTTGGATCTGGTTTTTTATACCAGGAAATAACTGCAGTGCGGCATCCAGACAGCCCACAGGGGCTCACAACCCCCGCAAATAAGCATAGCCGTTCCCGCTGTGCTGGATCCTCATGCTCCAGGCGCAGATCAGTGGACAGAGTGACCCAGCCTAAGTACCGCATTTGGAGCATTTTGATGACATGTCCCTTAATGAGCAAATGACATCCCTGTGGAATGCCGACCAACCACTGACCTGCCATGTTCTTTTTTTTCTCACGGGCAGCCCTGTCGACGATGGGGGGAAATGCAGAAGGTGCCCCCTGTGTCTTCCCCTTCACCTTCTTGGGCAACAGCTATGATGCGTGCACCACGTCTGGCCGTAACGATGGGAAGACGTGGTGCGCGACTTCCAAGAGTTACGACGAGGACCGCAAATGGGGCTTCTGCCCTGACCAGGGTATGAAGGCCCTGCCGAAGGTGTTCAGACCTGAGATCTAGCCCAAGGGAGTTCCAACTGGGATTTGACATATTCCTGTTCCTCCTCCTGTTCAGGCTTATCTCAGGTGCATTGCTGAAGTAATAATGATCAAGCTACTGCAAGAAAGTGTAGGAGGACACATTTTGGAGAATTGCTACATGATTGATCACTTGGACTAACCTATAGGGTTTTTAACAATGTGCAGACATTTACTCATAGAATGTGTGTGTGTGTCCTACCCCCAGGGTACAGCCTCTTCCTGGTGGCGGCCCATGAGTTTGGCCATGCCCTCGGCTTGGAGCACTCCCAGGACCCCGGTGCCTTGATGGCTCCCATCTACACCTACACGAAGAACTTCAGACTGTCCAACGACGACATCCGGGGCATCCAGGACCTATATGGTAGGACAGGGTGACTCAGCAAGGACTGCAAGAGCTTAGCATTTCTCCAATGGCAACGTGATCCTCTCCCCTTCTCAGGAGCACCAACCGGCAAACCTCTGCCGCCCACTCAGGGCCCTGTCACACCCATGAATCTTTGCGACGAGGACATCGTGTTTGACGCAGTGGCTCAGATCAGAGGAGAGACGTTCTTCTTTAAGGACAGGTAAAACTAATGGTTTCCTTGGATTTAATTTCGGTCACGTGTTATGTAGATTTTAACTGCCATGGAAGACAAATGTGTTTGAGACCTGATATATAAACCGTCGTACCTCAGGCTAAGAGAATTTAAAGTACTACAGGGAGATATTCACTTTATCAGTGGTCACTGGCTTAAGGTTTGCCTTGGTGGAACAGGGAACCCTCTGCCATTTCAGAACCCAGCACAAACATCTGCATCAGTGAAGGCACATGACCCAGTAACTGCTCCTGCCGCTAAGCCTTATTCTTATTTGCCTTAGTTTGTGTTTTATTTGGCGGCTTCATGCTGTTTCCCCAATATCTCAGACATCTGGCCCTTTGCTCTAAAGGTTTTATAGAAGCCAGAAGCCATTTCTGCTTTGACCGGCTGTTTTGACCTTTTGATGAGTGCTTTTCAGCTATTATTTTGGTGTGGCTGTGCACTATTCCGTTGGGAAACAACAAAGGTTCTTAGTAAATACCAACCAAAAATTAGGAGCGCTGACTCTACGTGACTCGCCATGTCCTGCCATAGAATGACCGTGGGCTTTGGACTCGAAGCCCACCGGGTGAACTCTGCTTTGCTGTTCTCACGTTCCGGGAAGACGGCTGAGAGATATTACGTAAAAAGACAGCTGCTCCACACGGGCGCTCACTCGTGCAGAAGCACAGGAATCGCATGCTAAAATCCTGACTTGCTGTTAGCATTTAGGGGCTTTTTGGTTTGGCATCCAAGGCAAATGACTCCCCCTCTCACAGTAATAAAAAATAACACTCTCTGGGTCTGGCCTAGAGGCATGTGAGTCCAGGCTCAGCGTCTACTTGTTGAAATAAGATTTATTTTCATTCAGGGCAAGCTGAATATGCTAGTGTGCTCTGCTCTCCACCTGTGGCTTCGGATTACGAATATGGGACTTTGTGACCTGTTATATACAGGGATTGACATAACTGGTACGCAAGTACGCATTCACCTTTAAAAGCAATAGGTGCGGCAATTGTCGTAACAGCGTGAATGCGTACGTGTTTTATGACAAGACATTATTGTGCATTTTAACCTTTATATGCTAATTTGTACTTCATTTGCGGTATAGAGGTTAAAATGCTCCCTGGTAGCTTCATCAATAATTTCAATGATCATAAAATTTAAATATGAATGTACTGATTGGAGCGGCGGCATGGTGGTGCAGTGGTTAGCACTGTTACCTCACACCTCTGGGATCCAGGTTCGAGTCTCCGCCTGGGTCACATGTGTGCGGAGTTTGCATGTTCTCCCCATGTCGTCGTGGGGTTTCCTCCGGGTACTTCGGTTTCCCCCCACAGTCCAAAAACATGCTGAGGCTAATTAGAGTTACTAAATTGCCCGTAGGTGTGCATGTGAGAGTGCATGGTGTGTGAGTGTGCCCTGCGTTGGGCTGGCCCCCCATCCTGGGTTGTTCCCTGCCTCATGCCCATTGTTTCCGGGATAGGCTCCGGACCCCCCGCGACCCAGTAGGATAAGCGGTTTGGAAAATGGATGGATGGATGTACTGATCGGTGCTGGGTTGATTGAAAGGTGCCTTTATCTAAGGTTGCAAAAATTCTGTAAATTTTCCCATTAATTCCCATATATATTAATTCCCATGGAAAGTTTCCAAATTGGGATATTTTCAAAATCTTAACTTCCCATGGAATGGAAAGTTTCTGGAAAGTTTCTGCTTCTTTGCAACCCTTATGTATATAGCTTATTGTCTTTTATTGGTGTATGTTTTGAGGGTAGAAATCCTCTTTGAACACTTATGAACCTGCATGCCCAGCCAGTATGATCTCCCACCTCATCTTTGGGTTTTACCAGACAGGGGGAACACGTCGATGAAGAGCAATCTCTACACTTCACAAACCAGCCCTTCCACAGCTCCATATCCCAAATGAACAGAAGGATACTGGTAGTGGCACATTGCCACGTTCATAAACTTGTGGGCCTGACTGCAGTTCTTTTGCTTGGAAAAGTGGGAAGACACCTCAGGAAGGCTGCTGATAAATACATCACCGTATGAAATTCTTTCCCCAGCCGACCGTTTTCCGATATTGAGTTTCAGATGACTTTAGCATTCAGTTATTTACAGCGGGCTAAAGCAGATGGTTTAGGGATTGGGCACCGGGTTCCCTGGAGAGGGAGTGAGACGGAGGCATGTAGAGATGTACATCATGTAGACGGAAGCACGGAGGATATGTAGATGTGAGGAAAGAGAGTGAAGTGGCAGTAGCTGGGTCACTCTACACTTAATTGAGTCTCGAAGGAACCATCGCCTGCCACTCTGCAGAATGACTTTGTAAAGGTGAAGACTTCCCCAGCGTGGCGGAGGTTAACTAAAGGAGTGGGCCGAATTCATCGTGTTTCTTCCCTCCCTGACAGTCAGTTTTCCACTCAATGCTAGCAGCTTGTTGTGGCTTCTGCACACAGCATTTCCTAGCTCCTATGGCTGATGGCCACTTGGCAGACACCACCTTGCACCTTTCTTGCACCCTCGGTTCAAGCTCAGCCCCCACCCACCGACTTTCCCCTGAGGGATGATTGGTTCGGTCTCCTTGGTAATCGTGACTGTGCCCTGAGCTGGCATGGTATACCAGGAGATGGAGCCTGGAATCCAGGGCATCCTCCCAAGGAGAAAGCGTCTCTCTGGAACAAGAAATAGAATTCATTCCAAAAATAAGTGATTAGTTCCCAATTTCTCCTAAAGAATTACACATGAATCGCTTGCAGCTTTTTAACAACCTAAACGTCCAATCTAAAGTGTGACTCCCTTTGCTTATACATGAAAATCGTACGTTCTACTCTGACAGCATCAAGGCCAGGTCCAGTGAAAACTTCACAAGGTTTGGATATTTCTGCAACTAGTTTCACTCTGAAGCAGCAACTTCTTAATATTCACATGTTAGCATCGCATTTCGCTTTATTAATTAGATGATCACGTTGTTTTATGTTCCTTTTTTATCTCAGAAGTATTCTGGCTCCATAAAATAGGTCACAGGGAAGAACAGGACGTCTGTATTGTTTCCTAACTGAATTTCGGGCAGGCTCTGGCTCGCCCATTCCCTGGCATCCCAGCTGCGGCCATAACAAGGAACAGATGTTCCGATGAATCAGGCCATTGTGGGCCCCCACTGACATATCCCTGTAATTCCTCTCTCCCTCTCTCTCTCTCTCTCACTTTCTCTCTTTCTTTCTTCTTTACTCTGTCCCTGCAGATTCATATTCCGGTCGTCCAACTTCAAGGCCAAGCCAAGCGGTCCGATGCTGACGGCCACCTTCTGGGGCGAGCTGCCGGATAAGATCGACGCCGCATACGAGAACCCGCTGGAGGAAAAGTCTGTGTTTTTCTCAGGTACGCCGCCCATTGCATCTGGTCACCTGATTATAACCTGGACCAATCAAGACATCTCTCTGCGAGGGCTCTGGTCTGTCACCATGTGATGGGCGGCACCATTGTGCCCTCATGACTCCTGGGTTGTGAGAACAATTGCGGTACCAGACTAGAGTTTCTATGGGAATTTCATGTTGTCCCTGTGTTTGTGTCTGTGAGTGTGCAGCTTTCGCTCACAGCGGTTGAGGTGAATTAGTGTCTATGAATTGCTCTTTGTGTTAAGAACTGGCCCTTCTGTGTCTGCCCTGTGCCGGTGATTCCTGGGATACTCACCAGGAACAGAAAAGTTAATTCCTCAGCACATATTTGCTCTTAAAGATTATTAATGTCTAGTAATAAATTAATAGGATTATCCTCAATTGAAGTCTAACTTTCTCCTCTATTTATGAGCCTCATAAACCTGGTGACATAATGGATCTTTCTAGATAAATTCCTCCCTTAACTGCATGCTCCGGTACAGTACATGACAGTGGCAGCGAGGGTGACTATGAATGCATTTGTTTTTTTTTTCTTTCTTTTATGTACATATTGTTGACAAAAGCATGGGTAAATAAGTAAGCAATAATAATTAATAAAAGTCCTCAGCCACCTAAAGTCCTTCAGTGATCAGGATCCCCCTATGGTGTTTGAAAGTTCCATCTCAACATGTCCGCTTTGCTTGACTCATGTTTTCAGGGAACAAAGTTTGGATCTACACCGCCAGCACCCTGGAACCAGGGTACCCCAAGGGACTGTCATCGCTGGGCTTGCCTGACACCCTGCAGCGTGTCGATGCAGCCTTTTCCTTCGGGAAGAGCAAGAAGACCTACATATTTTCTGAGGACAAGTTCTGGAGGTATAGCTTTCATCATGGAGCCCAAACACTAGCATCTATCAGAACCTTAGTGATTCCTTCTCTAAATTTCTCTGAGGACTGAATTTTATTATTAATATCATAAACTTGCCATTTGAGTGATTCTTTGTCTATTCTGAATGGACTCCCAGACCTCCCAGAAAGGGTAATGCATAATCTACATTCTGACAGGAGTGTACAAGCTAAAATGGACACATTCCCCTTTTGCTCTTGTGTGTACGATGCATGCTGATTGGTGTTTTAAAGCCCTGAATTAAAACATGCTGAGAAACTCCTCCCAACTCCAACCAGGTATAACGAAGCGAAGAATAAGATGGACCCAGGGTTCCCCAAGCTTATCGCGGACGCCTGGAACGGCATCCCGGACAACTTGGACGCCGTTTTCAGTCTGAATGGAAATGGTAAGACATGACACTCAGCAGGAGCCCCTGATGCAAGACTGCAACTGTCTGCTCTAAGGCCTTTTGCGGACATGCATTTTTTGCGGCTAGGCAGCCGGCCAGGTCTTATTTTGTCTGGGCCTTCATCGCCAACAACAACAATGGCTACGGCCTCCATGGCTGAGCTAAACTGGGCCACAAAAAAGAGAAATGCTGTCACTGTAAAAAGACTCTTGCAGAAGTTTCTGGATCAAGAACGCAATATGCTGCATCTTGTTTATGAGTGAACAGGCTATGGAAACTGGGGCATCCTCTTTAATCTATTGGGAGTAAACAAAAGAATAGAGTACGGCCTTTGCACACTCTGGACTCATTCACATATTAGCTGGGGCCCCTGGCTGTAAATGGGCGTAGTCCTGTCAGCCACTTGCCAATGGGAGGCCTGCTGATGTGGCCCACACTCTAGCCACGCCCACCTACAGTATGTGCATACGTAGCATGCAGTGATGGAAAACAGCATTTAATGCTGAGCACCCTCCTGTGTCTCCCCACAAACTCCCCTGGGCCTAGGCGTTAATTAGGCAGTCTGCAGCTAGTTTGGCAGGGACAGTACCACTGTGTTTTTGAGCCAGGGGGATTTATTTGGAGACTTATACTCCTCCCAGGTAAAAATGGTAGAAACTTCTCTCTTCTTTGTTTTTGAGGTTATTTCAGCAAAGCAGAAAGGTCATTTTTACACTGTGTACATGTCCTTTTTGTCATGTTTTTCCTGTACTTTTTGTATTGATTTAGGATGCTGCTAAGATGCTAACCTCATTTTTCATCTTTCTAGGGTACAGTTACTTCTTCAAAGACTCCTACTATCTGAGGCTGGACGACTCCACCCTGAAGATCGTTAAGGTCGGGGACGTAAAAGCAGACTGGCTTGGTTGCTGAGCGACAGCATGGGCCCTGGCTCTGGCCCCCCCTGCCCCCTTGTGGCCCTCCCCTAGGGGCCCAGCCCCTCCCCAGCATATCTGAGGTCACCACAAATGGCTGAACCAGAGCACCAGCAACACTTGCACACACATCCTGGACTAATCTCGCCACAGTCGAGCTTTGTCTAACCCTTGCTTATCCAAGGGCCTGGTTTAGACCTTAAACTCAATTCCGGCCTGTGGAGTAAACAGCATAAATGGAAAAACTGTCCCTTTTTAATAACAAATTTTCATCTGTAATCTTAAAAAGATACACTTAAGGTGTAAAGAAGGTCTAGGCAAAAACTGATTAAAAAAAAACTTATAAAGAATAATAAGAAGAAGAAATTCCGTAGAATTTCTGCTCTTTTCTGTTGTGGTTGTTCGTTATTGGACAGCAGGTGACTCCTGACTGCACAGGGGCTCAACTTCCTTGGCCGGGTTTTGCTGTAAAATAGTCCTTTATCTGTCAGATTCACTGGGATGGATTTCATCCCAGCATTCTTGTACTTTTTTTTTATAAATCTGTCCAGAAGAAAAGTTTGGACCATATAACTGTCGAAACAGCTCTTTTGTATCGGTCTCTCGTTTCACTAACAATACAGAAGGTGTCATGGCACTGGTTGCCTGATGGTTGTGTGTAGTGTGCTGCATGGTGGGAACATATCATGAAAGTATTGTTGAATAATCTTTGTATTGTTTCATTATTGTTTGGTTGTTTTTTGTGTATTTGAAAATAACTAGGTCTTGCTCTGTGCACTTTGACAATATACTTTGTTTGAAAAAAAAGGAATAAAAACAAAATCAAACCACGTTTATGAAATTCAACGTCATTCGGGCTGCATGATCAACATTCAAACACTTTTCCAGAACAGTGATTGTTTCTGCAGTATCCTAAGAAAGAGCATTTCTTTGAATGCATGCATTTTCACTAATATGGACAGTTCGTTGTGTGATCTCGCGTCTTCACGTTTTTGTCATTTATGACAATGCTTAGGGAACTCTTTAGCTTCTACTATTGTATCCTATCTTAGGTGGGGAGTATCTCTAATAAACTTTTTAAAACTTTATTTAGAAACGAACTCAGTCGGTGAAGTTGTTCATAGCGAATGCTGACATCTAGTGACAATAGTAAGTATTGCAGAGAAAAGCGAATCGTTCTCCGTTTGAAGCGGTGGTATATCACTGTTTCACAAAAACATGCGCTAAACAAAAATACGAGTTATTATGCATTTAAAAAAAGCCTGGCCAATAGTTTAGAAGCTGTGTTCCGTTTATATATGAGTATTTCGTGGTCATCATTACAAACAAAAAAGAAGGTTGCACGCGTTAAAATAATGCGCTCTTATCATTTATGTATAGGCACCTCAAAACACTCACTACACGGCCAGTAATACCACATACAGAAACTAGGAAGTGATTATTCTGAAGGAGGATTACGCCGAAGTGCGCGCCGGAGGCGTGGCGCTGAAAGTCCCCGATGTCTCCCCTCCCTCCTTTCCGATACGCCGCTAATGTGAATCAACCTGTTTCAACTTGGACAAAAAAATACCTGCGGCCGAGGAAGGATGCGCATCGAAAGCGTCCCGGCTTAAGATCGCCCGGATCCAGCAGCGAGAATGCGGCAGCGAGTGTTCAGCCTGCCGCGACAGCAGTCCCTGCTGCAGCCGGCTGTGCTCAATCCCTTTGCGCAAGATTTAAAACTCACAACGACCCTCAAACTCAAAGTAGGTATCGGGCATATTTAAGCTATTTTAACTGTGTGCACTTTTAATCTTTTTAATCTTTTTAATTTTTAATCTTTGCTGGTGATGGGAATGCATACAAGATTATATTAATCTTACATGTAAATCAAACCTTTAAATTGTACTTGTAAATATTTTACAATATTTTGCTTGTAAGTTAAATATTTTGGTAATACTTAGTAATTTAATTAAAAAGTTTGACTAAGATGCATATTCATAACTACATTAACATGTTTTCAGTTTCTTGTGACTAGAATTAATAGCTGTATTTCATGGGAAACCGTTCTGGAAAGCAGGAAGGTGACTGGGAGGGGAAGCAGCATTGAGTGACTTGTCCTGTTCGTCACCTCGAAGAGTAATAGACGTGTTAGGAGACTTCCGCCGTTATTGCGTGTGGGGTGGGGGTGGGGGGTCAGATGTATTTTACATTATTACTTTGTGGGGACGGTCCCCACAATGTGATAAAGACCAGTTATTTTGATGATCTGGGGGGCATTTCTTCAATTCGATAAAAACCTGACTGCAATCAAAAAACTAAAAATGTCAAACTTCTTGCATTTTGTTTGGATACTTATGGTTATGGTTAGGGCTGGGTAGGGTTTATGGTTGCCATATTTTCCTATAGAAATGAATGGATGGTCCCCACAAAGGTATGACTGCAAGTCTGTGTATGGGTGTGTGTGTGAGTGTGTGCATGTCGTGCTGTCCTGTCCCACAGTACATGCTCCTGTGTGTGTGTGTGTGTGCGTGTGTGTGTGTGTGTGTGTGTGTGTGTGTGTGCATGTCTGGGTGCCTGTCCTGCTGTCCTGTCCTGCAGTGCGTGCTCCTGGGTGTGTGTGTGTGTGTGTGTTTGGGAACATGTCCTGCTGTCCTGTCCTGCAGTGCATCCTCTTGGGTGTGTGCATGTGTGTGTGTGTGTTTGGGAGCATGTCCTGCTGTCCTGTCTTGCAGTGCGTCCTCCTGGGTGTGTGTGTGTGTGTGTGTGTGTGTGTGTGTGTGTGTGTGTGTGTGTGTGTGTTTGGGAGCATGCCCTGCTGTCCTGTCTTGCAGTGCGTCCTCCTGGGTGTGTGCATGTGTGTGTGTGTGTGTGTGTTTGGGAGCATGTCCTGCTGTCCTGTCTTGCAGTGCGTCCTCCTGGGTGTGTGCATGTGTGTGTTTGGGGGCATGTCCTGCTGTCCTGTCTTGCAGTGCGTCCTTCTGGGTGTGTGCTTGTCTTACAGCACAGCACGTATCCTGTCCCCACAGTGCCTCTTTCTTGGTGTCCTCCTCGTCCCCCTCCGCTGCCTCCTGCTGCTGCTCCTGCTCCTCCTGGCATGGCCCATTGCCGCCGCGGCCACCCTGCTGCACCCGCTGAAGGGGAACGTGGAGCCCATGTCAGGCTGGAGACGGTAGGCGTGGTGGGCCGCTGGAAGCTGGAGAGATTCCCTCAAACTGCAATAGATCCGCTTGATGGCTGCAGGCTTCAGATGAAAAATGACACTATAGGAAATGTAGGTGCAGCATATTCTGTATGTTACCGGAATAATGAAGCTTTGTTCTAACACTCCTTAAAAAGCCCAGCATTTATTGCTGCTTCAGCCTTTTTTCTTAACCCAACACCTGGTGTTTCAAAACACCTGCGACCAAGTCGCCAGTTTTAACTATTAACTCCATGAAGGCAGACGCACCGTAGACAAACAGCTACCCGTTCTTACCGACGAGCAAAAAGGACGAGGCGAAATAAACAACCTTGGCCGGGATTCGTTTATCAGATGTCTGAAGATGGACATTGCAACCTTTATAAAAGAATTTAATTCTTTTCATTTTCTTAAAAGCAGCATCAAGACATCACACTCCAAAAATAGATTTTTGACCAGCCGTGCCATCGCACCATAAAAAACGTCACCACTGTCATTAACAGATGTCATCTTTATCTTCTGTGGGACCAGTCGTGGTGATAAGTTCCCCCTCCTCACTTTTGCAGCCTTGCACATGAGCAAACGTTTGCATCCTTTATTCTCAGCAATCAGCCTCGCTGGAATACCGCTGCTTTGCAGAAGAAACCTTGCTGACTCAAGATTCAACCAATAAGAGTAGAAATAGAGCGTTAAAAAAAAAGGTCAGCGGAAAACCACAGAGTTTCGCACTGAGTCAGACTATGCGCTAATCATAGATAAATTAATGGTTCTGAATGAAGGCTCTGGTGAGAGCTGTTTTTTCCGTTTTCAGACATATCTGCATTTATGCCTGGTTCTCGCACCTGTTCTGTTTATTTATCGCTGTTTAATTTTGTGTGACCACTGGATCCCACCGGTCACACGGTTATATGCGGCCAATCAGGTCTCATGTTCACCAGAATGATCTCACACTTCTTTCCTGCAGACATGCTCTGTTTGAATTCGCTGTGTCTCAGAGCGTGACAGTTAGTGGATTTTCCTACAGGGCGCGCTAGATTACGGCGTACCTTAACCGCTTCCGTTCTTCCCGTGACAGGTGCCTCTGCTGGGTGGTGCTGGCGGGATTTGGCCGCCTGGCCTTCTTCATCATGGGTTTCCGAGTGTCTGTGCGTGGTCGGCGGGCTGGGGCCGCGGAGGCCCCCATACTGGCTGTGGCCCCCCACTCCAGCTACTTCGACACCATCGTGTGCATCGTGGCCGGGGTGCCCTCCACCGTGTCTCGCACGGAAAATCTGTCCGCGCCCATCTTCGGACGTGAGTGTTCCTCCTCAGCGCTTAATGCTAAGCTGGAGCATTGTGGTGCTTCCCCCTTATATCCGCTTTTTAAAACATTGAGTTAATTACGTATTCATTAGGTTCACTACATGCACCTTTCATCGGCGTATCCTGAGCAGGGTTTGCCATGTGGGGCAAATACAGATACATCCCGAATGTACCATTCCGGCTGGTAATCACAGGACAAAGGCTAGCCTACACTTTAGCACTGTGTTGATTATAAATGGGGGCTGCCGCCTTGCCCCACCCCTCTGGGCTGTGCATGTCATTCCCACGCTGCCTAGTTTGCCTCCAGAGACTGTTTTCCAAAACTAAGCTTTTAGGCAAATTGACTCTTGTATAGTGTGGTAGTGTGTGTGAGTGTGAAACCTCACTTTGTGGACTGTGTCTTCTGGGATGCATTCCCCAGCAACCCTCTGGTCAATATGTGGTTGAAAGGTGGATGGATGGATGGATGGATGGATGGATGTTTGGATGGATGGATGGATTTTAAATAAAAAGATATTTTAAATAGTATTTGTGAATTGGGTGCTGACGATCAATCAGTAAGAAATAAATACTATAGCCAGAGTAATATTAAATATTATTTATAGGAAACATATTGCTTTATTTTAAATATAGAGATACTATTTCAGGAGCACTGCTAGAGATCATATTGGACCCCCAATCCAGACCAATTATGTTATGTTCCAATTTTTTTATGGCCCCTGTCGGCAATGGGGGCCTTACTTCGCCTTTATGACACTCCTGAACTGTGAGCATGAAGACATTTGGGGTGCTAGGTGATTTGACGGTAATCTGTAGCACTCGCAGTGCCCCCCCACCCTCCCCCAGACTGGTTCTTGAGTTGAGAATTGCTGTCTTTCATGTGTTCCTCCCACATCCACTACAGGATTCCTGCGCTGTCTTCAGCCCGTGTTGGTCTCGCGCCTGGACCCGGACTCCCGTAAGAACACCATCCTGGAGATCGAACGGAGAGCCACCTCTCGGGGCAGGTGGCCACAGGTAGGCGAGGGGTCAGGAACGCCGTACGTGTAGAAGAGATATGCACCGGGGCCATGCCTTTCACTTTTTGTCACTCCCGCCCCCATATCTGTGTCCTAATTACACAACTCTCAGAGCAGCAGTAATGGTCACCTTCCAGTAGGTGTTTGTCAGGCTGTTACAGCCATTTACTTACAGTTCTGTGCGTCGTATGTTTCAGATCAGACATAATACAGAATCTTAAGAGATCTGAAGTACAGTACCAAAATTCAGTCCTTTTTTTGTTTTATACGAGACCACAAAGGACCTCAAATCAGGCTTCTTCATCATATATTACAGTATTGGCAACCGAAACTCACTCAGTCCATGTCGTGTTGTTTTTGAGACGAGACTACCAATGACCTAAAGGCAAGATTTCTCATTGTATGTTAAAGTACTGGGAGCCAAATGTCAGTCATGCCTCGTGTAATCCAATGAAGGACTTTCGTTAAATTTCCAAAACTCACTTAATTCACAGATATCTTACTTCCAACTTAATCACATCCACATATTCCTTAGACTGAGGGAGTTTTGGAAATTTGCTTGTGTTGATGAGTACCTCACAAGTAACTGTATGTTTACTCTTTGTAATAACAATTGATACTTTATTGTCCCTGGGGGGAAAATTGTTTTTATGCCTCCCTCATGCTGCAAAGGGCAGCCACCTGTTGCCCCCCCCCAGGGAGCTGGGGGTTAAGGGCCTTGCTGAAGGACCCACAGACGTGCTGATGCTGGGTTTGAACCAGTGACCACACGCTGCCCCTGTCACTGTATTACTGATTTGTAAATCATGCATAGGATCTGAAGGTGCGATGCAGCAAAGCGCTGGGACATCGCCGTGTTGAAGATCACTGTAATTGCTGACTGAGCCGTGATTTTATCTGGGTTACCACTTTGACCAGACGCTACGCACGCCTTATATCAGATGCCGTATGTTTTCCTTCGGCTGCCGTAATCGTAGTTGAGTTTGGTTTGCTGCTCTCCGCACCTGCAGATGAGTTAGAGTACGCCGCACAAAGGAAGGCAGGCAGCAGATCGTTTGCCGCAAGGTCTGATGCAGACTTTGTGATGAATTCGTGTCATGGATGAAATGACAGAGAGTGTGCTGGGTGGCCTTAGAAAGAATGACACGCAAGAAGTCACTGCCATCAAAACTCATTTGTGTTTTTCAGAAATGTGAATCTCTGAACATCCTGGAAAAAAAAGATGTGAAAAGGGCACATCTTGCTTTCTGTCTTTTTTTTTTTGGTTTTCAGTTTATATCGTTAACTCGGGGAATATTACCCAGGAGACAGGGAGCTTGTCACTGCTTTGTCTCCTGACTCGGTGCTTCCAAATGTTTTTCCTCTCCTCTATCTTTGCCTTATTCCCGATACGAACTTTCCATCTTTTATCAGCTTCAAAAGTCAAGGCTCGGTTTTGACTCCTGTCACAGTGGGGAGGGGGGAGAGGATAGGTACGCGATTTTTCCCCCCCTCTTTTTGCCGTGGAGACATTACGACTTCAGAAAGAGTCTTCATGCGGTTTCATCTTCTCTCCCAACCTCACAAACAATCATTCAGAGTTTGCTGTATCGCAGGCTTGGTACCAAAGTACCACAAAAGCATTTAATCTTGTCAATATGGAGATCGTCACAAGTTCAGCGCGGGCTGTTGATCATAGAAACAGCACTTCGCTATGTTCCCGCCAACTTGCCTCGCACAGAAGAGGATGTACGTGGTTTGAGGAATAAATGAATTTCTTATTGTAGGCTTGTAAAGATATATGCACATTCAGTCAAAATATTTATTTTATTTTTCCGAAGGTTCTAATTTTCCCGGAAGGAACATGCACGAATCGGGCCTGTCTCATTACGTTCAAACAAGGTAGGTGCATTTTAGCCGTGTCGCAGCAAGAAGCCGGAAGGATACAGGCTGCAGCCGGCCCCTTTCAGGTCATAGCAACTGTGTTGTGCAAGCTAAGGGGTCACATGTTTTTCAGTGCATTGGTGGGGGTGGTGGGAACTTGTCAAAGACTGATAGCCATCAGTGGAAGATGGAAATGTGGCATGCAAATGGCTGCGCGTCTGCAGCCTGGA
Organism: Brienomyrus brachyistius; assembly: GCF_023856365.1. NCBI lineage: Eukaryota > Metazoa > Chordata > Actinopteri > Osteoglossiformes > Mormyridae > Brienomyrus > Brienomyrus brachyistius. The sequence continues at coordinate 11,224,746 of NC_064543.1, read as the reverse complement.
AACAAGGGTCACATACATGCCTTCTGACCCCCCCTCACCCCCCCACCCCAGAAGGTAGCATGCGTGTGTGGGGGCGGGGTGTCAGTGAAGCTCCGTTGTGCCCAAATCTCCTGGAAGAGGCTGGCTCAACAAGGCTCAGCCATGTGTTTAGACCCTGTGAAATAATTTTGCATTGATGACCTGCTTGTGGAAATGCGTTGCGCATTACCGCAGCCTCCTGCAGACCTGGCACAATCATGCAGCCATGCATGCGTCAGTCCTGCTAGAAATAAAGATGAATGATTGGCTTCATGCAGGGAAGCACATGCCTCGCTTTCGAGGCACGTGTGCAGGAAGGCAAAGCAGGATCACTGTAGGTGTGGGATGTTGTGTCTTCAGAGTCACGTCATTTTCTCGCAGGTGCCTTCATTCCTCGAGTCCCAGTCCAACCAGTGCTCCTGCGATACCCCAACAAGCTGGTGCGTACTCTTCTGTGACAGCCCCCTACACCCCACAGAAATCCCTCTTTAAAAACACAGCACAGTTTGTTATTCTGTACAAAGCTACCTTGTCACTGTTACATTCGGCACCAGTCCAACTTGACGCTGACTTTCCACAAACCTTTCCGCTTTTCCAAAGGACACGGTGACTTGGACTTGGCAGGGGCCAAAAGGGTGAGTGCGATTTCCCTGCAGGACCTTGTGTCGGTTGACTCACGCTTCTCTGGAGTCAGTTTTTCTCCATCTCTATACCGCATTATCAAATAATAAACAATAGCAACATGGCGTGTCTTTCAGGATGAGGTGGAGTTAGGCTGGTCCGCTGTGGGAGAGCATGAGTGTGAGATATTAGGACGTGTCGGTACAGAGCTTCACAATAACATAAGCACCCACCCAGGGACCAAAAGCCCGATCAGGGCTTGGTTCTAACTGACAGGAGGTGTTTTCACGTAGTCAAACTTCCTGTGTTGCTCTAAACAATCCTAGATTTAACTTTAATCCTAGCCTCTAATCCTAGATTAGACAACTAATACGTATGTATAATATAAAGTGGTCAATTAGTTAAGAATGAGGACAGAATGAGAGTCTGCGGTGGCCTGCCCATCATAATGAGCCGCCACTAACACAGGGCGGGGGGCTCGTCAGGGCAGTAACGAGGGTGTTACCACATACTTTATGAAATACTTGCCTGCCTGAACAAGAACTTCTCCATTTTAGGGGGTGGTAGACATTCTGCTTTGCACATGCAGAGTCAAAGCCTGAATATGGCTGTAAAACGCATATATAACACTTGATTCCAAAATGTCTGTCTGCTGACTGTCATCTTGGCCCTAGCTGGAGGCCTACTTCAGGGGCGTCGGGAAGGGGGGGAAGTTAGAACAATTCCAAAGGCCCCTTGGCTGACAGGGGCCCTAAACATTTCGGGACATAATTAGATTGGTCTGGGTTGAGGGCCAAATATGATATGCTTTCACGGGGCCCAGAAATCCCTAGCATCACCCCTGACCTCCTTCCTGCTCCTAATTTGAGTGGTTCTCCTTCATAGGAAGATGCTCTTCCTCCTCACCCTCTGCCAGCTGTACATCAATGTGGAAATTGAGGTAACAGCAGACAATTGTGGGCCTTTTCAACCTCAGCAAGCAGCTGCTAAACACTGATGTTCAGGGATTCTTCCTAGGGAGAGGTGTTCAGCCTTTAAGGTCACTCAAAGTTTCTGAATCTTTCTGATAATTGTTCAGAGACTATGAATTATTATGCACTAATGAAATAGTGGAATTCTTATATTGCCATTGGTAATAGTAAGATCATCTTTGTGATGCTACCTTGTATCCAGTGCGCCGCCCTACTGACTGCCCATTGTTCCCTGTCCTCCAGTTCCTGCCCCCGGAGATCCCTGGGGAGAAAGAGAAGGCTAACCCCACGTTGTTCGCAAACGCTGTGCGGAGCGTCATGGCAACGTATGAGTCACCGCTGCTCGATAAGTAGCTTCTTTGCCAGTTGAGAGAGGCTGACACTTTGTAATATTTGACAGTAGTTGCTTAAACAAGACATTACTGTTACTTTGTTGAAGTCAAGGCATTTCAGTATGTTTCCTTGCAAGCTTATTTATCTTATTATCGCTTCATGTACTGTAACTTGCATTTCTGCTATCTATCTGTCTGTCTGTCTGTCTGTCTGTCTCTCTGCCTGTTGCAGTGTGACTTAGGGTAAATCTGTGTCTCAGTGTGATACTTTTCCCATTAGTGTGTATACGTCTGTCCTATCAGAAAATCTGCATGTCTAACATCTCTTACATGTGCCTGTGTGCCTAACTATCCATGTGTGTGTTCCTGCCTGTCACATAATGGGTGTGCGTGTGTGTGTGTGTGTGTGTGTGTGTGGGCAGGGCCCTGCATGTCCCCGTGACAGACCACACTTATGAAGACTGCCGCCTGATGATCTCTGCTGGGGAACTAACCCTGCCCATGGAGGCTGGCCTGGTGGAGTTCACCAAGATCAGCCGTAAGCTGAAGTAAGCTGGGCGTGTGGGGGGCGGGAGTCGATCGGCCTGGCAGCCAGTCAGTTTGCACTTCTGCTAGCAGAGCCCTCCTTCAGCCTTAATGGTGACCAGTGGCTCAGTGGGTAGTGCTATCACCTCGCACCTCCAGCGCTGGGGGTTTGCATCCTTCCTCTCTTCTGTGTATGTGAAGTTTCCTGTTCAGTCTCTGTTGCATGGCAACCATGAGTAACTGGATTAGTCCAGTTAGTGGTTGACAGCATAACCACTGAGGAGTCCCTTTCCTGGTGGTGTCCGCCTGACCACGGGGAAATTCCCGTTGCTGGTTTTGAGGAACCCATTACCAAAGCACTCTTCCTCGTGCCTCAGCCTCAAGTGGGACAACGTGAAGAAGGAACTGGAGGGGTTCAGTGCCATCGCGCAGTCCTGCCAGGGCGGCCGCATCACCTTGGAGGAGTTTGCCCACTTCCTGAAGCTGCCCGTCAGCCCCCCGCTGCAGGAGCTCTTCAGCCTCTTTGACAGGGTGAATGAGTGTGCACACAACACCCTCTAGTGGCAGCAAACAGGAATTCCATCACATTTACTTATAATTACTATTGCTTTGGTTTGCTTTCACATTTTAATAAAATTTCAGATTTTAATTAAATGCACAGCCTTGTTTTACAGTAAATGGCTTGTGTATGTGGTTATATTTGTACTATTTAAATGAAAGTGCTTGTCATTGTGGACACCATTAGCACCCAAGGAGGAAGGTGTGGGGGTGTAGCCTTGCTCATTGGGGATTCGAACCAGCAACCATGCAATCACAAGCACACTCCCTAACCATTAGGCCTCCCTTGCCAAAATCACCGCTTTATTCTCTACTCTGTAGCACAGTCCTTAGGTAATCTTGAGTCTGCTGGCCAGTGTATCTTTATGTGCTGTTTAATCAGTGTGGTAATTGTCCCCGTGAGGCGCTGTGAAAAAGTTGATCTCACCTCTTTCTCTAGAATGGAGATGGAACCATCGACTTCAGGGAATACGTCATTGGGGTGACCATCCTCTGCCGGCCTGCTAACAATGAAGAGACAATCCAGATGGCCTTCAAGGTGGGGTGGCTGTATTCAGGGAGGGGGGTCATACTTGGCCCACAGGCAGTCAGAGATCCCTTCGTTATCTTACTAGTGTTTGACAGCTCTTATCTGTAGACTGAACTTTGAGAAGTGATATATCTTCTTCCTCTCCTTTCTTCATTCTTTCTATCTCTCTGCACCAGCTGTTCGACACAGACAAGGACGGGAGCATCACGCACAGTGAGTTCTCGGCACTGATCCGCTCCGCCCTGGGCATCCCCGAGCTGGACGTGTCCCGGCTCTTCAGCGAGATCGATGCTGACAGCTCTGGACACATCACCTATGGTGAGTGGGGATTTGGACGGCTCTGAGTCAGCAGGAAGCCATTTTTACTTCTCCGTGTTAATGGCATGCAAAGAGCGGACGTTTTTTTTTTTTTTTTTTAAAAAAACTTCCTTCCCCTATGAGGAGCCAGTATACCCGCGGGGTCTTAAAAGTATTTCAAAAGCATTTCATATTCTCAAATTAAGGCCTCAGAAGTAGTGAATTTTATTTACAAAAGTCTTAATTTTCTTGTTCTCCTCTCGTAGGATTAAATAAAAACCATAACATCATAAATAACTGTTAAATTCACAGCAGAGGTTTTACATGGTAAAGCCCATTTGCTGGTTTAGTTCACAAAGATACTGTTCTGAGTCCAGGCTTCTACTGCATTGGCTGAGGCTTTCAATTTGTGTTTCAAGCCCTGTAAACGTTTCATTAGCTAAATCGCAAATTAGTTTAGGCAGGTGTTGTTAAAGATATTTACACTTTTTCATCCTTGATAAATGTCAATAAATCACTGCATATAGGCAGTAATTTCAGTTTAATGATCTACTATCAGTTAAATAATAGTGTATTTTATGAGCCACCCTTAATTGGCACACTAATAAAGAACTGCATTGAAGAACTTGCTTTGTTGCATTAATTTTGTTGATGAAATGTCTTGGCACAAACAGTAGTCGTTTTCGGAAGGTCTGTCTCCAGCTTCTGCCAATTTTATATCAATACTCTGCTGCAAGGCCATTCAAATCACGGTCCTCAGGGTCGGAGCGCTGCTGATTTCCCAGCCTTCCTTTACTCCGCGATGCCAGGCGTGAAGCCTCTGTGGCCAATCAGAATAAGTAATTATTAGACGAACTACCTGGGAGAACTGAAAAACACGGCCTGGATTTGGAATCGGTGGTCAGATTTGCAGAACCCTGCTCTACTCTTTCCCAAAGGCTGGGGGTGGTGGGAGATTTAATTCCCTATATTTTGTAAATGTGAGCTATGTTGTATTAGCTATATAATAGTTGATTACAATGATACCCCACCTATTGCGGAAGTTGCTTTCCAGACCCATCATGTGATAAGAGGTTTTTTAATATTCATATCATGGTTTAAGCCCCCCGCCCACAACACTTCCCTACCACTCAATAAATAACACAAACGTACATGAGAAATTTAGTGTATTCGAGTTAATTCTTATTAATTTCTTTAGTTGCATGAAATATGCATGGCATGACTCCTGTGAATATTAGCTTAAGGCTCATTGTAGCACTGGGGTCTGAGCCGGTTCCATTCGGTCCATGCCATGTCTTTCAGTCATTACTAAATCTGGCCCATTGATCGATCGATTGGTTTCCACAGAGAATGACAAGCTGTGGTAAAATTCACTGAATAATCAGAGCCATGGCTGCTTCCCCTAAAGTATGTCTGTGCCTCTCACCAGAGGAGTTCCGGACCTTTGCGCTGACCCATCCTGAATACGCCAAGCTGTTCACCACTTACCTGGAGCTGCAGCGGTACCAAGCCCTGCAGGGGACGGAGCCTGATCCCAGCCAACCCACCAACAGCGTCTGCCCTGAGGACACGCAGGAAGGCAGCACCTCTGACAAAAAAGAGGATTGACACCGGACTGGTGGCAGGAGTGATGGTACTCAGTCTTGGTGAAACTGGTTGAGGCAATGAAACAACCAGCCATTATCCAATTTGCCCTTTAACCTCTTTGACACAGCCCTTTGACATCTTTAACACAGCTCCTTCACCTCTTTGACACAGCCTTTAGACTTCTTTGACACAGCCCTTTGACCTCTTTGACACAGCCTGTTGACCTCTTTTACTCTGCCCCTTCACTCCTTTGACACAGTTCCTTGACCTCTTTGACGCTGCCCCTTCACCTCTTTGACACAGCTCCTTCACCCCATTGACACAGCTCCTTCACCTCTTTGACACAGCTCCTTCACCCCTTTGACACAGCTCCTTCACCTCTTTGACACAGCTCCTTCACCCCATTGACACAGCTCCTTCACCCCATTGACACAGCTCCTTCACCCCTTTGACACAGCTCCTTCACCCCTTTGACACAGCTCCTTCACCCCTTTGACACAGCTCCTTCACCTCTTTGACACAGCTCCTTCACCCTATTGACACAGCTCCTTCACCCCTTTGACACAGCTCCTTCACCTCTTTGACACAGCTCCTTCACCCCATTGACACAGCTCCTTCACCCCTTTGACACAGCTCCTTCACCCCTTTGACACAGCTCCTTCACCCCTTTGACACAGCTCCTTCACCCCATTGACACAGCTCCTTCACCCCTTTGACACAGCTCCTTCACCCCATTGACACAGCTCCTTCACCCCATTGACACAGCACCTTCACCTCTTTGACACAGCACCTTCACCTCTTTGACACAACTCCTTCACCCCTTTGACACAGCTCCTTCACCCCTTTGACACAGCTCCTTCACCCCATTGACACAGCTCCTTGTACTTTTTGAAGTCTCCCATTTTAGGAATGTACAGTGATTGCTGCTGCAGGTTTTTTTGTCCAAAGACAAATGTCATGTGTTTCCTGCTGCCCCCTGGGGTTAGGGTTAGGAAGCCTCTGCCCATGCTCTGCTCTGACACTGCACTCCCTGTTTGACTTGCTATGCTTTTTGCTGTTAACAAGCTTGCAGTGTGACCTTAGTAACCTGTAGACAGGTCTGCCAAAGTCCCATATTTCCATAGAAAAAGACGTTTCCACAATCAGGGCGGCCCATAAGGGGGGAGAAAGGGAAGACTTTGAGGGGCCCAGATGATCAATCTGCCAAAACCCCTCCCCCAAGAGGCCCAGTCTATGCAGCCCTGCCTGTGGTGCTTCTAGGTGTAAGACACTGGGCTGTGGATGGACGTAGTGACTTGGTGACTTTGGTGGCTGTCTGGTGTTCTGTTGCTTGAGAAGTGGAAAAGATGAGTAATCGTCCAACAGACTTACGATGAGTTTAGAAGGAAATGGAGACTTGGAAAGAACCCGGATGGCTTTCGCGTAATAGCAGATGTGTGTTTAGTGAGATTTTATGTTTCATTGTGGTGACTGTTTAGTGGAACAAAGCCAACAGGTGTTCCTGAAATAAGTAGCGTAGAGTCATTTTTTAAATATTCCAATTTCCAATAAACTTTTACACTTTGTTTTCTTTTACACTGTTTTCTCTGAAGAGGATCATGACAACTTACTACTAGGCTGTTATGGTCACCTTGTGCCTGTATCTACATCTTATCAATCCGCACAAAGGTGACATATGGGACACCTGCTGTTTGGTGCTGCCCCGTGTGGCACCACTAGATGGCAGTGTCCCTCCACACGTTGAGGCCGATCCCTGAGAGCACCCTTTCTGTGCGCGTGACCGTCCCCGATGCACACTTCCGCACCTCTGCCGTGTCAAATCCGGACACACAGGGCCACGGCGCTCACATCCGCCCCCAGCGAGCCGGCCCGCCGGACTTCAGTCTACCTCGGCACTCAGCGGTCTTCTGGGATTCTGGCTCTCGGAAAAGTAAGTGCAACCCACAGCGCTGTCATCCCGGAGCAGCCTGAGAGAGAGTTCTACTCCTTCTCCTGCCTGTTTCTCACTCTGGTCACTTTCTCCATGACATACATGCTCTGTTTGTGGTACATAGCTGCCTGTGTGAAATCTATACTCCAAAACTTTATATTCATACAAAATCACGGTATATTCTATTTTATTTATTCCCTTTAGTTTAAACGTTTCACATATTCGATAGACAGTAAAAGCAGATGTCTGAGCATGGTCAGCAGTTTGAAAGATGATGCGTCTTGTCTATCCATCCATCCATCCATCCAACACTAGGTTGCTTATCTTGGTCGTAGTTGGTTAGGAAGGAGTCTGCAACCTGTCAGAGGCATCACAGAGCAGGGGGAGGAGGTGTGTCCTGGACAGGATGCCAGTACATTGCAGGGCACACACACACACACACACACACACACACACACACAAACTGTCATACACTTTGGGCGATTTAGAGATGTTGGCTGACAGCCTGCCTTTGGGTCACAGGATGTATCAAAGTACCCAGAGAAACCCCTCGTGACAGACCATGCAAACTCTACACACATGGAGTGAAGGTGGGGCTGAACCACTCAATGCTGGCCTGCACTGAGCAAATGGCTGGTGCATTAGTGTATGCCTGTATCAAAAATGGATAATGACTGTGCAGCCCAGTACAACACGAGTCAGGTGGGGGGTCAGTGCACTGTATAATGTCTAATAGCAAGGGAAGATTCCTTTTTTTGCTGTGGAGATAACATCTAATATATATGCATGATATATAAAGCATCTGCTTTGTGAATAGCTAAAAATACATCTCCTATGCTATATTCGACACTGATCGCGAAAATGACCTTGTTTTAAGAATCAGTTGACTTAAATGAATAGCAGTATCACTGATAAAACATTGACTGCACTATCTGAGGCAGAACATATTTTTTATAATTCAATCTGTTAACAATTTATATGTTTTTCCCAAAGTACAGTTTTTTTTTGTGATCGTAGATAATTTAACTACGAATGATAAGATTAAAATGAATTGACGGAAATAAGCAAGATCAGTATTTTGAAATGTTCAGCTTACGTGTATCGAGTGCTGTGCTGAACCACGCAACAAATTTCATATGCAGTATTGGGCTATTAGATTCCTCACACATTTAAAATAGACAAACAGAGCTGAAGTTGATTAAGTCCCTGCTTTTGGGTAGACTGCCATTATCGACAGTGGTTTCCATGCACAATATGTTTTAACCTTTTCAGAGGAGAAAACCCCGTTTCACTTTAATCAGAAGTGATAAGGTTACGGGAAATCAATTAAGTCAGTTTGCTGTTCATTTCTTTGTCGTGTAAGCTCTCGATATTACCGCGTCCATTTCAGCTCAGCCCGAGGAGAGCCTGTCCAGTCAAATTGCAGACAATCAACGCCATTAATCTGGTTTACTTTCAGCACCTCCTTACAGCAAGCCAATTACCCTCTGCTCCGCAGACCCTATAAAACAAATGAGGGTCTTTGCATTAAAAAGGTCAGCTTTGACAGCCCGACTGGCTAGCCAGCGCAGGGTGTCTCAGGGCAGCGGGAAGGCCCCGGCCTGCGATGCTGACGGGAGCGGGATACTGGCTAATGTTCTCGTTCTCAAGTAGAACTTATGAGGAGGGGTCCCGACTCAAGGAACTCGCACTGTTCTCTGCAGTGGAGATGATGCAGATCTTCTGCATGTTGTTGAAGGAACCACAGAGATGTTCCTCGCACTGCAACTTGTTAGATGGACCTGGGGAAACGTATCTCCACCTATCCTGTTTAAGCTCAGGGCCTCCGTGACCCATGGCCTCTCACCAACGAGGTCCGTTCATTTTTTTTAGTCTGTTCATCCTAGTCGTTTGATCAAATTTCAAACCTCAACTCACTCTTGCAGTGAAATATGTTGCTACTGCACTGCATGATTTCGTGGCTTCTAAGACATTTTCGTGTATCGTGAACATCATTTCAAACACCTGCTTCACATTGTCTGCGGCCTTTCCCTGCGTGTTACAGTGCATATAAAGGCCAGTTTGGGCAGTAGAGGGGTAGATGGCTATTTTCTTAGTTTAAGAGGAGCTTGTCTAAAGCAGGTGAACAGCAGCTGTGTGGGGAGGCCCCTCCAGAAAAGGTTCACCAGCTAAAGACCAGCCTCCACCCCCCAAACCGCTCCCCCACCCGTATAAATAAGAATGTCAGTAATAGTCGAGTGGGCATGAGGAGAGCAACCCAGTGAAAGGTCTCCACTTGTCGTTTCATTAGCCAGCCTAAAGCCAAACCCTGCTTGTTTCTCCCACAGGTAAGAAATGAGGACGGTCTCATGATGTCATCTGTTGCACTTCAACAGCTGAACGCGTTACTTGCCCGCTGTCACCTGATTGGCTGCTTGTGGGGTTCTGATCAATCAATAGTGATGTATGTGCAGTCAGGGGGACTCCATCCTTGCATGGGTAAACAGGGCCTGCAGAGGATCATTGGAATTATAACACCGCTCAAGGCTTCTGACATGGATGCCACCCTGAGTGTTCCGGCAGGGTACGGCCCAGGATGTCATTAGAGGGCGTGCTCTGCCTACAGGCTGAACAGGTTTCCTAAATGGTTTACTGAGCACACTGTCTACTGAACACAGTTGCTGTACTGAGTTTGCACTGTACCGATCAAGTCCACTAATGTTCATCTCCATGTTCAGGACAGGGTTTCTGTTTTTCCAGGTTTTGAACTTTAATAGATGAGGAAACATTAGGGTAACATGGGGAATATATATCTCTAGTTGTAGAAGCTGCGGCAAACTTTAAAAACCATACATCAATGCGCTAAACAAACCACGTCGTGGAAATCCACTGACAAGTGTCTGTGTGGATCTTTACTCACACAGCAGCACGGCTCATCCGTGGTACCAGTGATGGCTTGGAAAAATCCATGAGCTTCATGCTGGAGTTACTGTTGTGTTGTGTGAATGTAGAGACAAGTACAGTCTGTTACTCAACATAACGAAATCTTCTTAGTCTCAATTACTATATCACAGAATGCTTATGTTGAAAATATAAATACATTCAAATTTATATTATGTTTTTGTTTAAGGAACAACTTCTAACCTAATTTATTCTATAGATGGGTCACTAATTGGGTTCGTCTGTCAAAAGTGAGGGTGCAACTATACACCATCGGGTCACATGTTCAGCATTAAGCTAGCACGGCCTTAAATCTGTCAGCTTTGACGTTAATCTCGTGAAGGATGGGCCTTGTAGATCCCAGGCACTCAGATTTCCTGGGTCTGTATCACTATGCTCTGAAAGATCCAAAGACTCCTGAAATTAGTTGTTTGACCATTGGGCCAAACGCCATATGAGGAAACAGAGGGGGGGGGGCAGATTTTATAGAACAGAAACCCCTGATTTATCCATGTAAGTAATGAAGGCATCGGACATCTTTATCCAAAGCAACTTACAGTTGAGGGAAGGATTACAATTAATGTGTGTTCTCTGGGATTTGAACTCAAGACCTTTGTGCCAGTAGCATAATACTCTACTTGTCCAACTACAGGAGTTAGATTTACAAGTGCCCCTTCTTGTTTGTGTCCATCAAGGAAAATCCTTGTGATATTTGCACTTGGGGGGGGGGGGGGGGGGGGGGGTCTGATGCAGAACATGCCAGTGCGAACTTTGTGCAGAGGCCCAAAATAGGCTCAGCACTGGTGAGGAACACTGGAGTCTCAGAAAAGACATGGAATTAGATCTCATAAAGACGGCACGGAAGGTATGTGTGTTTTTAGGTCTGAATAAAGGAAGCCGCAAGCAAGTACCTGTAAACTGATTCCACCTGGGACATTAAAATGTTCATCTGTCCCTCTGTTGGAGATACCGCACATGAGGAAAGAGTGTTCTGCTAAAGATTTCCATTTCAAGATGAATCTGAAGATGAATTCGCCCACCACTGTTATTAAAAGCACACAGTTTATCGAAAAGACTGGATGGGCTTTCCTCCATGCCAGTTAACATTCCTTCATGGTTAAAAGGAGAGCAGTACCGTGCGTCTTTGAAGATAATGTCATAAGGTGGAGAGCACTAGGGGTCAGATCCGAATGCCTCACCCAGTAACCCCTTTAGGCGGTTGTGAAATCACTTTCACCTTTCATTATGTTCATTGCCCTGGAGACATAGCTGATGTCTCAGACTGGTGAGAGCTGGGCCTATAGGCAAGATGGCGTGGGGGGGGGGGGGGGGGGGGGGATAGTGGGGCTCCTCTGGGTGCCAGGAAAGGCGTACCAGCTGGCCCACCACCGCAAACAGGAAGGGCACCACAGACTTCCAGATTGTCCATCCGGACAGGTTCCTGCCTGCTGTGGAACGGATCCTGCCACAGGGGTAATTTGTTTTGGAACTGATTTAAGGATCTATATCCACAACAGGACATTATTCTAAAAACATAAAAAAGCAGGTCTGATGGTCCTGGATAAGGGGCTTCATTCCGGAACCACCGGCCACTTTGGGTCATATGAATGGTACAGTCTAATGACAGTACAGGCTACAACTTTGAAAAGCTGCTGGTAACTTGGTTAGCTGGTTAGCGCCATTCGGAAGCTGTTACAATTTCTCTAACTCTGTAACCCACATTGGACCTCTTTAAAGAATAACTGTCACAACATTTATTCACAACTCGATATTCCTTTGAAATCTATACCGCCACTAAATGAGAGGTTAATTATTAAATATGACATCTATAGACAATATGTTGTGTATGATGTAATATTGAAAAGTCAAATTAAAATATATATATTATAGGTGACATTCTGCGTCTGGTTTAACTGCTTATTTTTGCTTAATGTGGCCCATTTGGTAAAATTTTAAAATTGCTTGAGTTGGGATACAACTACGCAGAACGCCACGTGAATCACAAACAAAAAAGTAAACAAACAAGTAAAGAAATGGCAGAGGCTTTTACCATAAATACTGTTTGTCTTTTAGGGTTACCCTCGCATCAATAGAAGGACAAAAACACCCTTTTTAAGGTTTTATGAGAGGCACTGGAGAGTTTTAAGGGGACTATCACTGACTTTAATACGATGACCTGATCAACCATATCTAATAGAACACATAGCCCGTGGCAAAAGATGGTGAACAATTCGATTATACACGGAACACAATGCTTTTACGGCTTCTTAGAAATCAGTAATTTAATATATCTTGAACAAGAGAAAAGAAACAGACAGATTAAATCGAAAGTATAATGTTCCTTTAATGTTTGTTTTGTTTTTGTCTTTTGCCGTATAACGATATATACTAAACATTCACATCAAGGTTAATTATTAAAGTGCTTAGGGAGAACGGGTATTTTATAAGGATTTAAAATTCCACTTACATTTTCCCCACAGCATTCAATGAGTTTTTTACAAAGTGTCTGGCAAAATCTGTTTTATCTTGCATAATTATCTCACATTTTTTTCGTCATTTTTAAAGTGGGGTTTCGTTAAGCGTGCTTTTCTAAGGCCTAATGTTGAGTACTTTTATTCTGATCTTTTGGTAAAGGTGAACCAGGCATCAGTGTCCCGCGTTCATAAATTGACGATGAACCTTATCGCGGATTCGGATTGTGGGTTGTAGCGCGACGAGCAAACAGCAAAGGCAGAGAGGTAGGGGGGGGGGGGCACGAAGAAAGTGCAATTATAAGATATCACGTGGGAAAAGTGGAGCCTGATTTAAAAGCTCCGAATTTATTTTGCCTGCAGCCTCACGGACAGCGGAGACTTAAAGTTTCGCCAGGATGGACATTGACTCCGCAGACGCGTCCGGACCCGGGAAGGAGCGGACGATGGGGCTGTGTTAGCTCTGCTGTCGGCGCCTTAAGTGCGGATTGGCTTCTCCTCCTTTTCGCTAACAGCTTTGCGCACTGCTTATTCTAGACGCATTTTATGTAACTTTAAATCGCTAAGCAAAGTGTACGTCGTTTATTCATTTACGTTTTTTGCGTTTTCCTTATTCTATAACTACAAAGGGATCATCGGCGGGTCCTCCACAGTAGCCTACATGTCACTGTTCACACTATAATCAAACAGTCGAAACGTGTAAACTTAAACAATAGTTGCTGTTTTGTTCTAGTTGATTAATTAATGAGGCTATTTATTGAAACATTTTGAATACTTAGTAAGGAATTTGACTGGTCTCTATATTACAGGTGTTCAGGGTGACAGATGTAGACTATACAAAACGGACCGGTTGCATTCATTACTAGTATCCGGCATTTGTTACATGAAATAGGAGGTGTTTGTGTCATTCATGTAACTGATTTACGGATATCTATTCACTTCATGAAATTCCTCGAAAGTACTCGAGTATTTTTCGATTATTAGGAGTTCTGGTAACTCTGCATGGTCGTTTTTACTGTGTGCCTGCCCTTTGAATTACAACTGTTGTTTTCTACAGCTGATGGGAGCGGTGGATTCCGCTGCACCTCCAGAGGAGAAGTTTAGCCTCAGCGGAGTTTCCTCATCATCAGCATCATCGTCGTCATCATCAGCGGTACCGACTTCTTCATCATAACCAGCTGCTGCATCTCTCAGCTTCGAACTGGTGCGAGGATGAACATCCAAGTCCTGTCAGACCACAAACTCTCATCTGTCGCCCCTTTGAAGCCGTACAGTAATGTGGAAAAGAAGCAAGTGGAGTTGATCCTGGTGAAGGACCAGAATGGAGTCCAGTACACCAGCACTTCCATCATCGGTGCCCCCGGCGCCCACGTCTGTCCGTCGGGCTCCCTGAGTGAGGAAGAGCGTGAGACCTGGGGCAAGAAAATAGACTTTCTGTTGTCTGTCATTGGCTTTGCAGTGGACTTGGCGAACGTGTGGAGGTTCCCTTATTTATGCTACAAAAACGGAGGAGGTAAGCAAAAGTCCTTCAATCTATGTATATTTTGGCAATTTAGTTATTAGCGCAGTAAATTATTTGCCTTTCTGCAATATTTAAACAAAGATATTTATCAAATGAAAATATAAATCCATATAAGGTATTATTCATTATTTCCAGTTTTATTTAAAGGCTAAACATTCATATTTAACTGGCGTTTAATCCCACTTATTTAAAGTTCTACCGTTTTGCGTCAATGAGCTTCGAGATAGGTCTTGCCAGCAGAGTGCTTTAACCTGTGCCTATACTGACGATTTCGCAGTTAATGGTGTTGTTGCAGCATTTTCTGAGCCGTTATATACACGTGATTTAAGTGTTGGCGAAGTCGCTTCTTTTGGTGTCTGAATTTCCCACTTTGGCATTATAAATTATTGACAGAAAAGGAATTAAAATATTGCGCGGGTCTCCTGCGTGTTTATTGTATTTGTAAGTCAAGCGTCAGTTCGTTCAAATTTATCAGTGTTTACTCCCTCTGTTCTTAATTGTCATGCTTCTTTTTGCATGTTTATTAAAGTTCGTGCGGTGTGTACAAGTGTCTGAAAACTAAAGCAAAACACTTCAACAAAGAATAATTTCCACTTCACTGTACTAATAACGCTGCTGTTGGTTACCCAAGTATCAGTTTTTTATCGCAAAAATCAGTGGTAGAAATGCATAAAATTATGACACGTTAAATTGATGAGGCACTTATTCAAATGAAGGCACAGTAGCGGTACCCTTAAGGACTTTTCCAAAACAGCTATTATTCAGGATGCCTGTGTGATTTAGGGAATGGATGGTCCTGACACCTCATCTCTGCCAGAAAATCCATCACCTACACTGGATTCACTTTTTCAGAGGACACCAATCACACCTGCCTCTCACCTGTATGTTGGGCAGCAGGTAACTGAAAGAGCTGGAATGATCAAAGGTCTGCCAGTGAAAATTTCAGGAAGGCACTAGGTGTTGATGGAACCCTTGAGGAACAGAACGTAGCCTTAGTGGGTTCAGTGAAGAGGAGGTTCTGTAAGCGAAGGCTTCATCTTAGGGGCAATACAAACAACTTAATAAACCATCCATCCATCCATATCCTTCCTTCTATCCATCAATCTATATCAATCCCTATATATCACATTATCCAGCTCCAGGTAACTGATAAATTTTACATATCATTCATTTCTATCTTTTGGCTAAATTCCACCTAAAACCTCTTAGTAGAGTTTGAAAGTGACCCAGCTGATGCCTCTTGTTGACTAATGTATAATGTGCTGAGCCAATTCTTTCTGAATCACTGACTGTGGCACTTCTGTGTTATTGAGTGATGCTTATTGTTTGCGGTGCTCACTTGTGGGCTAGTAGCTTGACTCCCACCATGATCTGTCACTCTGCAATTTTCACGTGGCTAAAAACTAGAGCCGCAGTCCTCTGGCTGTCAGGAAAGCACTAACGAAGCCATTCTTTCTCGGCAGGAGCCTTCCTGATCCCCTACACTCTCTTTCTGCTTATTGCTGGGATGCCTCTGTTTTACATGGAACTGGCTTTGGGACAGTACAACAGGGAGGGGGCTGCCACGGTCTGGAAGATCTGTCCTGTCTTCAAAGGTAAGGGACGAGACCACCTCGGCCCGTGCGGCTGTGACACAGGTACTCCAGGGGCTGCCCTGGGTTTCTGGCCCATATAGTTCCTGATGCTTCATAAAGGAAGAAAATTAAAGATTTTCCATGAATTCATGTTTCTTTGAAAGCTTCGAAAGACGGAAGATTCTGCTTATCAGGATCTTTTTGGGGTCAAGGTGCTTTTTCACCGCTCTGACCAATGTTATGTTGATTTGTTCCTGTGACTAAAAATCCGAGCATATAACTGCTTCTCATACTGAGCCGGAATGTTAGACGTCAGGAGAGCAAATGTGTATAAAGCTGCACATTTGATCCGGGTGAAGAATCTGACAGCTACCTGGACCTTTATGCATAGTTTAAGCTTGATGACGGACAAAGCGGAGGCCTGTGGTCTTTGGAGGAACATACGTAGGTGTGTGTGCGTAGGGAATCCTTAGTTAATATGACAGCCCACATAAAACCATGATCGATGATTTGCACAAGCATAGCATATGCATCATAATATAACAAACAGTCGTAACTAAGGCTGGTTTGCCAAAGCCTCCTGTATCTGTTTTTGACCGCTTTTTGTGTTGCTGTCTTCCCGGTCCTTTCTTCCCGCAGGCGTGGGCTACACTGTGATAGTCATCGCGCTCTACGTGGGCTTCTACTACAATGTCATCATAGCCTGGTCCTTGTACTACCTGTTCTCCTCATTCACCAAGGAGCTACCATGGCTCAGCTGTGGGAACAGCTGGAACAGCCCCAACTGCACCATCACCCAGCAGGCCAACAGCTCCTGCCTGGGCAATGTCACCATGTATTCCAAGTGCAAGAACACCCCTGCCGCTGAGTTCTATGAGTGAGTGCTCGTCTTCCCCATGGCAACTTAGACACAGAATTGACTCAGGCTCCTCATTGGTGGAAAGGTGGATTGTGGGCGGGGCTTGTTAGTGGGTAGAGCATGCCTCAGCCTGATGATTGACATCAGGCAATAACTCCACCCACCAGGGAATTCTACAGCTCATCTATCCCATTAATGCGAAAAAAAAACTGGTACCACAACAGCCATAAAATTATCTTTCGATGACCGCAGGCATGCAAAAATTAGCGGGGGGGGGGGCGGGGGCAGGGTTTAGTGGTACAACGTGCCGGATCGATCGGTAAATACCCCTAACCCTTTCTCTTTCGTTCAGATGCGCTCAGAGCACATAAACATCAGGGGGTCATAAAAAAAGTTGCTTGAAAATTCATAATTTCATTTTTAAAATGAACGAACCCAACCTCCAAACCCCGAACAGCCTGTGGCCCTTGTCCCACGTGATGCCTTGTGGACTTTAACGAATGCAGTAAGACATGCATGTTCCTGTGTTAAATGCTGACATGTCAGTCAGTCAGTGTTGGCCTGAACCCAGCCACTGTATCATAATTTGTGTCTGTGGTGTGTTCTGTGCACTAAACGAAAGAGCCGCTTCTAGGCGCCCCACTGCCTCATGCTGTATGTTCGTTCGGCCCACAAACAAAGTGTGAACTCAGTGGTCATGTACATTATCATGAGGTCCTCCCAGTATCATGCGTGGGCTCAGGCCCCTGAGAATGTGGGCGGAGCTTTGGCATCCCTGCCCACTGACAGGCCATTGGTAGCCCAGATTTTTTATCGTGCCCTGGATGCCTATGATTTGTCAGATCCCTCCCATACTTGTTTGTCATTTGAAAACAAAAGGTTGTCATCGGCAGTGTTATGTTACTTGCGCGTTCTCTGGCTTAGGCTTAACGTCTGAGATGCTATGATCCCGATAGCAGTTAAACGGTCATACAGTAAGTCTGCATTAGTTAGCATAAACAATGCAGCACTGGAGAATGATACATTGTTATTCCCCCTTTAGGGAAGTCCTCTCTAGGCCTGCACAGGTTGTACACAATACAACGTTAGCTGGCTTGCAGACAGATGGTCGGTACCATTATTACAGAGTACAGCATTGGAACGGATTTCCTAAATCTTATCAACACTGAAGAACTTAACTTTTATGAGGCATGTCAGTCAGTGGAGATGATTAGCTATATGTAGGTCTGCAGAACAGTTTTGGAGGGAAACATTAGTTGCACTTGAGGAAGTTAGCAAAATGGCAGTGATGGGAGTCGTCCGACCTGGACAAATGAAAGCTGCTTCCAAATCAGGGGAAAGCCTCACTCTCCCACCAGCTTCTCCCCTCACTGTTACTGCGGCTCTTCAGTTCAGCGCAGAGCTCCTTCATCCTGACACGGCGTTAACTAGCTAAAAACTCCATGGGCTAACCTGCCGCTTCAAGTTCGACTCTGCGGCCTTCAGTGACGGCCACAACGTCCACGGTCTCCCGGTTTCAGCCCTGCCCCCGGGTGTCCCTGTGAGATAGAGCGACGAAGACAAGTTCTGTGTCAAATTCAGTGCCCAACAAGCCATGTTTCTACTGGCCTTCACTCCAGACCATTCCCTCTTAATCATTTCAATCATCACTTATTACGACTTAAATTTAAATGCAATTATATGGATAATTTATAATGCATGCTTATCTAGGTTCAAACATGGATTCTCCCGTGCTTACAGGCTATTTAAGTTCAGGCTGCTTTTCAGTGTACCCAGAATGTTCTTTGCTTGCCACTGGGAACAATAATAATATCTCAGTATACAAAAAATAATACTAGAGGATGAGCATGATTTACTTGGTCAGAGAAATAGATCTTGATGATGAAACGTTAGACTGAGTGGCCTTACGCCCTTAGAGAGGTGGCCAGTGGTGTGTCCGTGGCATTTAATCACATTTAAGAAATGGCAGTGCCTGCCATGGTCTCTCCGGCACTTTGACCCGAGCCCCAGGATGCCCCTTATGATTCAGCTGCAGATAACCTAGCAGCCAAATGAATTGATGTGTGGCCTGCAGGGACAGGAGAGAGATTAATGATTATGCTTGAGTCGCACACATCAGGACTTCATCACTGCCCAGCCATTAAAGGTGGCAGTCTTTCCATTTTGAAGGGGCTCCTCAGCCGTGTTTGACTTTGCGTTTCTGCCAAAGAACCATGATGTTGCAGTGCACTCCAGTTCTCTCATAATAACACTGCGGTCTGTAATTTTCCTTACAACTATGGCTAGGCCTTCATTTCCTCTCCAAATCTCCACCGAGGGCTTGGTTATTATCCTCCGCAATCAGCTGCTTGGAACAGTGCTGCTCCTTAACGAGGGACCGAAGCGTAATTATTGCGATTGAGTTTTCAGAGGCGTGACTTCGAGTCGGGTGTTTGTGCGGACGTGGGGGGGCAAGCAGGTGCTACTCTGCATTTGGGATCGTTAGCGCCAAAGGTCCAAATAACCCAATGACTCGTAAAGCGCTGCTGTTCACCATTACTCAAAATGTAGCCTTTACATCTCCGAAGACGCCATCTTCAGCTATGAATTCCACTGTGAGATATATGGGTAGACGGATGCCTGCTTGAGTTTATTGAGAATGTATTATATTCAGTTAATTTAGTGCATCATGTTTAAAGAGATTTTCACTTACAGTTTATCCATGTGTTTGAGTATTTGTTGGAACAACGGCGAGGGCCATTTCTGGAATATTAATTCTCAGTCTTTAAGTGACAGTTTTAAAAAGTGAAAAATCTAGTTTTATATTTAATGTTATGGGAACAATCCAGAAAGACCCTATATGACTATCGTCAACCAAATGAATTGATAAATTTTAGAATGAAGTCCTTTTTAATTCTAACCTTTTGCTGATCTGTTTTGAAATTGCTAAGTAAAAAGGAACTGCTATTAACCAAATACATTTTGACAAATGATCTGCCTGAATTCTAAATTCAGAACTGACATTCAAAATCTTGTAGAATTATTGCAGTCAGATGCAGAAAATAAATGGAGAATAAATGACTATAATGGGCATGGTGTTTCCAGTGAATACTGTTTGAGCTGCCTTTGAAAGTTCTCGAAGTAGCCAGAAGTGTGTAGCATGGCCTAATTTTACATGTAATTAGTCTCCAAGGGCTGACACATGCATCGTTGACCTGCATGGGCTTGTTATTGTCACTATTTTTAGAGTGATTTCCACCATATTCAAAAGTAACCACTGAGGATGAGTGACATTTTCAGGAGACCCGTTAGACGTTCGAGTTTGCCATGTCCTTATTCAGGTGGAGCAATCTGACATTAGTTTGCTAAACGGTCACGGATAAAAAAGATTAAACCGTGGTTGTGTCAGTGGCCGGCATTTTATTTAGACCACTCCGCTGGGTATTAGCTCACCAGCTTAAGTGGCGCCTTCATCTAGACATACTTATGTCTCAGGGCCTCCTCATGCCTTTTTTTCACAGAGATTTAAAACTGGGCCCCAGTTTCTGAGTTTTCATAGGACAAGGAAGTAGGAAACTTCAAGAGATCTATGGACTCATTCGTCTCACGATGATATTCGAAAGGATTCTCCTTTGCTGGATATGTAGACTGTGTGGAAATATATTCCACGGCTTTTCATAGCCTAAAAGCATAGACCACCTTCTTTCAAATGGCAGAAGGCTGACGTCTTCTTTGGAAACCTCACAGTTCAATGCCTCTGCGCAGGATGGCAGGGTTCCGAAAGCCAAGAATCTATCAACAAAATGCAGTACGTAAAATGGGGCGGTTGGTGTTTGCAAAGCAGAAAATGCTACAACCAGGCTCACTCCAGACTCTCAGGTCCTCATTTTGGATCCACCCAGTCAGCCCTCTTTATCTTTGACCATAATCAATCCAGTGAGACATAGCTGCCGTTTAATATATAAGGCATCTGCGGGTGTATGTGATCTATCACCATACTCACCAGACCTGCCCCTTCCATTGATATCTCTCCTTCCCACGTACATGAGCATGCAAAGCTCATATAAACATATACGTATATATAAACGCCGCATAATTTAATAACTGAAAGTAGAAAAGAGACAACATTGAGTGCATTACTCTCTCGTCCACTGAACCAAGAAAAAGGATTTAAACGAATTGGTAGAAACATCCTGCGTTTTACGAGTGGAATTTAGTTATATTCTGCATCATCTGGGTCTTGGGCTTAGAGTCCAAACTAAACAGCTGGAGCTGTGATTCGCCAGGAAACCTTGTAACGTAAATCATTCGTCATGATAGAATGGGAGAGAAAAAAAAACAACTACTGGCTAATTTATTGTAACAGTACAGAAGCATTCTACCATTTATAATGAAGTCTTACCCCTGTCGTAGCTTTAAAACAGCCTCTATTTATGTTTTTATATAACAAGTTGATATGTAATAGCTATATAATATTAGCCTAGACAGCCTGATGATTGGATAAAAATCAGCTGTTTAGAGTTTAGATAAATAAAACGACCAAACTGCACATTTATTGCTCTAATCTGACATGATGTGACGTTTTATGAGAAGGTCTACGTCAGCGGTCCACAGCATCGTCATGCACGCAGACGATTGTTCATGTACAGGCAGGTTGACAGTCCCTGCTCTGGATTATTTAAAAAAAAATGCTAATAAAGGTTATTGTTTTTTATGGATCTTCTTTTCGTAATAATGATGTCATTTCTGGATTTGATATATACTGTAGGATTGATAGCGCATTGATTTAAGAGGTAGCTGAATCGCTTCCTTTAACTGGGTTTTGGCTTCCATCGCGGCCAGACTGTGTGGTTCCATCCTGGCGTTTGTGTTATTTGTTGACTTGCAGTATGTTACATGTGGAATATGTGATTCCGTATATGTTTCACACACTGGCTTTCCAATAGGGAAAACCCACCAAATACTGCAATATTCCCTAGTCTCTGGATCACTGTGAGCCTAAGTGGATTAGCAGTTACTTAAAATAGATTGATAAAGTTTAATCTGATTGAGCTGAGTAAGCCAGGGACTGGGCGCTTTGTGTGAATTCGATGCGGTTTCCTCTGTTTCAGTGGTGAAAAAGCAGGGATGAATGAAAGTGAAGTACGGCTACAGATGGCTTATTAATGCCATCTGACGCACCTTTAGAATCTGATCCAGCCGGTTGCTGTTAGACTGAAGCCGGCCCGCACCGCGCACGGGCTGGGAGTGGCGCTAATGGACTGCCACTGTCATCAATGGAAAGCCTTTCGTCAGTGTGAATCCGGTCACTCCGCACACCCTACTGCCTCTTGTAGGGGTGGGGGGGCTTTAGCAGTCTCTGGGGCTGTGCCCTCCCTTAGCATAAAACCTCACGCAGAAACATGCTGGCACATTTCAGGCAAAGGAGACACGCAGTTCTGGGGGAACCACGGGGATGCAGAAGCTGTCTGTTCCCATTGTGGGCTGATCCCGAATTTGCTTCAGAAGTTGGCAGTGCGTTCGTGACATGAGTGTCTTGGACGCACTGCGCACTTCCATTAAATGGCCAAAGGCACAACAGAAACACAGAGTGCTGAATTGTTGCAATCTCTGTGAAAGTACACATAAAATACAGCAGAACTAAACATTTATACAGGTCATCATTATCCAGGGCAAGTAGTAATCAGAATGTTTGTTTTCTTATTCTTAGTAAAGTTTCAGTTAAGGGTTCTAGAAGGGGAATGCAAAATTGATAAAAGCATGGTCTTCCTATTTCTGGTTTAATCATCACCTGTGTTCTAGTTTCCAGTTAAAAAGTCTTTAATCTGCAGTGCAATAAAGTAAAAAAATATATCACCTGGAAGTTTTAGCTTGTCGTATATCGGCTTAGGGACTGTATTATTTTTTGTCCAAAGTGACACACCAGTGAGGAAAGCTACAGGTCAGGGTGAAGGATATTTATCACCCTTGGCACACTGGAGGTTAAGGACTTTGCTCAGCGCCCAGTATTATTACTCTGCTTGATTCAAACCCATAACCTTCCAGACATGGGTGCAGGTTCCTAACCGGCTGAGCTACACACTGACAACAGAACTTTCAACGGCAAGCTTGATCCAGTAGGGGGTGGGATGCTTACATATGTCATGGACTTGTGTAATTTAGCATTAGATAAAGTGAACATTGCTGGCTTAAATCTCACAAGGGATGCTGCACTTAACACCTGCATTTTTGTACTCCTCGAATCTTTCAGAACCCCACTCATTCCTTGTAAGTCTTTCCCTTTAGAACCAGTTTATCTGATTTGGCTAATAAAGGTCTCAAAGATCTTGTTACTAATGTTTCTTGTCCAAAACAAGAGGTTTGAGGTTCTCCGAAGAATTGTTGAAGAATCTCTGAGCTAAGCAGATAAACATGACTGCCTGGCCGTCTTCCTTGTTGAGCACACGCATCCATAACCTTCACCTACGGGTGTAATGTACCTCAGAGTAATTTACCTGGCCAACACCGGCTGTACATCTGGGTCCCACCTGAAAAGACACGGAAGGGAGCCGTCGTTGCACCAGGGAGACGCGATTCGTCCGTGTGTCTGCCGGACAAATTTTATTTATGTCTCCTCAGAGTGTTTGAAGTTTTAAGCGTTTGTTAGTTCTGGAATAACAGTCCAGGAACTTTACGGTGAATGTTAGTGCCAGGAAATGTGTGGGAGCCTGTATTCTGCCCTCGAGAAGGTCACAGGATGAGCCTGGGCGGGGAGTGGGCTGCGTTCATGTTGACTCTCATTGCTCAGTAAGGCGTGACAGATGGCTCGAGAGGGGCAGACCCACCCCTCCCCCATCCCGATAGTCATCTGTTAACGTGAAACGTGACGACTCATGTCTTCGTCACATAAACATTACGGGATTGTAGCCCCATGTTTTAAAGTGGATCCAAATTGTGTTTGCTTTTGTTACTGAGCAACGTTTTCCATTTGTGTCTGGTTAATGTGGCCGATTTTAGTTAAATCAGCAGGCGTGTAACTACAGCACCATGCGAGGCCTTTCTGTGTATCTCCTATGCATATGAAAAGGTTAATCTCCATCTTTACTAGATACGTTCCAGTTTTTCTATAATACATTAGTGGCAAAAACTTCAGCAATCTCATTGACAACGTTTATTTTATTGCATTCTCCTGTGTACTCGGGACGCATAAGGAAATACGTAAGAGGGAAACAGGAAGTTGACCTCACCTGTGTCTCCTTTGCATAGTGGCCCTGATGTTGGTAGCAGGGCGCTGTGTCAGTCCCACTCACTCTTCTCGTCTCAAGCAATAATTCACTTCAGACGCCAGGTAAATGGAAATTAAGAATAAAAAGAACCAGAAAGGTTTCT
This sequence comes from Brienomyrus brachyistius, assembly GCF_023856365.1. Taxonomy (NCBI): domain Eukaryota; kingdom Metazoa; phylum Chordata; class Actinopteri; order Osteoglossiformes; family Mormyridae; genus Brienomyrus; species Brienomyrus brachyistius. Next base: position 11,200,686 of record NC_064543.1, on the reverse strand, counting down.
GAAGTGTTCAGAACAACTGCTCAGTACGGTAAATTTATCTCTGTTTCCAGACAAACAGGTTGTAATATGGGGGCAATCAAAGTCCATAGCTACACTTCAGTCAGTCATTTTTTTAAGAAACTGTCAATGTCTTTAATACTTTGTGATTTTGGGACATTTTCCTGTTTCCTAGAATTAGTGCCCCCTCCTAGGGGCCTCCTAGACAGTCCAGGAGGCTTAGGATGTCTGGGCGTGGTAGAATACAGCAGACGGTTACTGAGGTTGATCTGACGGAATCAGTCACCTGGGAGTAAGACCGCAGATGCCCACAAGAGTGTTCGTCCCAGCAGAAAAGTGTCTGGTTAATGCCGGAGCCCGTAAAATATTTATTCAGTCTCAAAATAAACATGAAGTACAGATTGGATAAGCATTCAATTTTAATTTGTCGCTGCTGAAAAAAGGACGTCATTAATTTTCCTACCATAGCCTGCCAGATGTTTTTAGCCATTACTGTGAGGTGACTGCAGGCATGTCTTTTACATCTGTTTTCATGGATTTACTATTTAATGTTTGCTGGATTGAGTAGAGGTTCACTACTGTTCTTAATATCAGGGAACATTCTCACTCTCTCTCTTTCTCACTCTCTCTCTCACACACACACAAACACACAATTCACCTTAATATGTGTTTTCGTCCATGGAGGGAAACCAGAGGAAACCCCACAATGGCATGGAGAGAACATGCAAACTCCACACACACATCAGGCCAGAGACTCAAACCCCATTCCCAGTGGTGTGAAGCAACAGTTCACCACCCTGTGACTTATCTGTGTTTGTATAAGTGTAAATTGCACACAATGCGTGTGCAGATCCTGCCTCACATATTGACTGGAGTGTCTGCTAAATTGACAAATGTAAATGACCATTGTCTCCTACTGACTCTTCCAAAGAAGAGTATTACTTAGGAAGCTAACGCCATAAACGCCTGAACAGACCATCCATCAATCAATCCACCTATGTTTCTAATGCTTACTCTGGTCAAGGCCATAACTCAAAATGCTCTCTTAATGTTATCTTTGGTTATCGTTTATCATCCTTGCTGAAATAAAAAGCCTAGCGCCTGACAGCCATCTTGTGCATAGGCGCGGCGTGCTGCACCTTCACGAGAGCGATGGCATCCATGACCTGGGCCTGCCTCGCTGGCAGCTGACGCTCTGCCTCGTGGTGGTGGTCTTCATCCTCTACTTTAGCCTGTGGAAGGGGGTCAAGTCCTCAGGCAAGGTATGCACACACACACAAGCACACGCAGATTTTTTTTTGTGTTTTCAGAGCCCGCCTTCCTTTTCACTGCCTTAAGCAACATGCTTTCGCAGATAGATTACAGGGACACAGATATATGTGAGTGAGGACTTGAAACTCCAGCCGCTGCTCACTGTGAAACGTGTTGATCATCATAAGCTTATCCTGATATTCACATGTAAATGGATGCCCAGCTGACAGGTGCATCAAAAAATCTGGACACGCTAAGGCACTTGAGACCACAGATTTATCAAAACAGCTGGACCTCTCATGTGTCTCTGCAGGTGGTGTACATCACAGCCACGATGCCCTACGTGGTGCTGTTCGTGCTTCTGATCCGCGGTATCACCCTGCCAGGCGCTATGGACGGTATCCGGGCATACCTCCACATCGACTTCAAGCAGCTCAACAACGCTACGGTGGGATGCCCTCATATAGCTATTTCCATTATCAAATGTCCTATAAGCATATCATGACTCGATGTAGTTGAACTATACATGTAATTAATAGGTGATGAATGAGAATTATTATTAGGTATCACAACGTTGACCATGGCTGACCATATGGGTGGAATTTCTCCAGAATGTCCCTTCTCATGTCTGGTTCCTCTGGCCTCCCAACAACAGATTCATTGTTGTAATGACTGAGTCCACCCATCTTCTATTTGCCCTCTGTTTTTTTCCACCTTCAACCTTTTCAAGCATAATGACCTTCTCCAGTGGATTGGGTCTGCTGATATGCTGAATATGCTCTAAATAGTTCTCCTCATTTCTGCTTCAAGCAAATATTCGAGCTTTCATCGACCAAGAATCTGCTTGTTTTCCTCGTACTTCTTCTTAAAAGTCTTTGCCATCTCCAAAGTTCAAAGAGATGAGTACTTTTCTGTCTTCTTTTTCATTGTCCATCTTTCACTGGAAATGCCGTATTCTGGTCTTGGTTCTTATAGACACCTTAGTACTGTTTTGAGATTCTTCCATCACAGCTCTGCTAAATGCCACTCTAAGAAATATTTCTTTACTGCCAGATCTTTATCTAACTTCTTCTGGGCCCAACCAGTTCCTCCATACTCCATCCTGACTATAACTTCTACCCCATTTGTAGAGAATCCTCATGAGGACAATGAACTGCTTTGGTACAAACATTTTCCTGAGAACATTCCATAGTTCAGTAATGAATTGATAAAGCACATGTTGACTTCCTTTGGGTGTTCTTTTGATTGTCCACCTTGCGTGTCACTTGTTCCTTGGCCTTTCTTGAATTTATACATTTGATGATTTTGTTTATATGTAAGGTTGACACTGAATGATCCTTTGCATAAATAACAGTAATGTAAATATTTTGTGTCCCTGTTATTTGCTATTGGAATAAGAACAACTCTTCCAGTTTGTTGGCCACTGAGGTATTTTTCAAAATTTGTTCTTCAGTTGCTTGTAATATTTTTTTTTGCGATGCCATCTAGCCATACTTTCCCACAGTGGTCTCAGTGAAAATCTGACCTCCTCATCCATACTGAAGGTTCTTTCATGTATCTTACTTCATTTCATTACCTATCCTGATGCCCACTTTTCTTCTCCTTCGAAATTCCTGTTGCTCATTTTGGTTTATTTTTCACATATCCTTTTCGATGGTTTCTTCAGATTCTCTCCTCGGTTCCTTCAGTTCTCTATCAAGTTGGTCCAGCATCTTGAATTGGGTTCTGATGTTTTGCTCGAAGGCAGACATATTCTCAAGGTCATTTTTGGGAGTACGATTGCCTTGTTCCTTTTCAGCTTCACTTGGGGCTTGCAGATAAGTAGCTCATGATCAGTTCCACAGTCTGCTCCAGGTCACGTCTTTGTTAATCGAATGGAGCTCTTCTATTGTTTGGCACTTAGAATGTACTCTTTTTATTTCTGTGAATTCGGGTGATGTCCAGGACGTTAATGACGTTAGTGAATTGCTTAGCAATGAAGAGGTCATTGGATTTGCAAAATGAATGTTAGGTATATATTAGTGTTCATACCTGTATATAGTGTGCAAGAATATGTAATATAAATAAACTTATGAAAATGAATCCTTGGCATTTATGCTGGCTGGATTAAGTTTTAGGGCAACAAATTGTTATAATATGAATGACCCCATTTTAACCAGTCGATCGTTTTCTCTGCAGGTCTGGATAGATGCGGCGACCCAGATCTTTTTCTCCCTGGGAGCAGGATTCGGGGTGCTGATCGCATTTGCCAGCTACAATAAATTTGATAATAACTGCTACAGGTGAGGATTGTCACTGGATCAAGATGCTGGGGGAACAGGGTGACTGTGGGCAATAGGAGCCGTCAGAGAGACAGAACAGGCAGGGTGCGGTGTTTGGAATGGAGAGGTTCTGATGACCTGCTCATCACTTCCATCCTCCAGGTTTCCCCCCTTCAGACCTTTAAGCATTTTTTGCATCAAAGTTGCTCATCTCCCACTCCTGCAGATTCATGCTGGCCCACATCGTTCAGTTAGACACCAGATAATTGTTTCCATCTAAATGGAACCTGCAACCGCTTCGGTTAATTTGCGCAAGACATAACTCTGGCTTCACGTAAACAAAAAAAAACAAAAAAGAGCCTTGAAAATACTTTAGTCGTGAAAAGAAAGACACAGTTTTGTAGTGAAATTGGCCGATGAGTGTGTAATTAGGAGAAGGCACAGGCTGAAACACCAGCCAGCCCACATACGGTGTGACACTGTTTAATCCTGCCCTGAGACTTATCTATTTCCCTTGCAGCGCCTCCCATCCCACGCAAAAGCTCACATGTTGCTGGTTCTCAGGCCTAGCTGTGCCCTTGCCAGAGTTTCACCAGGGGTTCCTTCACCTCTCGGGCACAACCTAAATACTTCCACTGGAGTCTGCTTGGCTTAGAAAGTGAAGACAGATGTTTCTGCTCTCAGCTGGGTCTTTTCTGTTACTTGATTCAAAAGGAGCTGGGAAACGTCTAGGCAATATTGGTCAACTCTATGTACAACAAAACGAAAAGAAGATGGGTTATGTGTTAGTGTAAGAACAAGTGAGTCATTCTTGGGTGCTAAAGGGATTATTGTGATGGGATCCCTGGTGCTTTAGTTTCTGTTGTTTATAAGCTGTGAGCCGTGGCTTTGCCTTACTGGCTAGCGAGGTGACACTTGAGTGATTTTGCATCTGAATGTCAAAGCAGACACCTCACCACGCATCTCGGCGACGGGAATGACGTACATAAGCAGGTCTCCGAGGCATGTAAGGTCTTGCCACTCACATAATCGTCCCGTGAGCCTCACCGTCGGCTTCCAGGTAGCGTTGCAGCAGCAGAGAGGGTGAGAGTTTCTTGAAGTGGGTACGCAGCCAGGGGAAGGCAGGACTTGGCCGAGCGCTTGTCGGAGTCGACCATTTGCAGATGTAAAAGTGTTAGGCGGCCCAACAACTTGTCACAGTGCCATCGCAACAGCTGGACTGAAACACAAGGCACAATTCTGAATGACATTTGTGCTACATATTAGGTACACAGCCTGGCTCAGTGGCATACCTGGAAATATGGGCTCCCAGAAAAAAAATGACACCTTAGGTCCCCCCACCCAGTTTCTCATTTTATTTTATGTATTCTGGGGCCCTTTTGGAGTGCTGGGCCCGCTGAATCTGTCAGGTTATTCATGCCCCTCCTATGCCCCTGGCAGTGCATAATATCCTGTATCCCAAGTGAGTGTCCAGAGAACAGAATGCTGCAGAGATGTGTGTCAGGGAGGAAGTGCAGCTTAGGGCCCGAGCTGATGTGAACTGCTCTGTGTCTGTCCTCTTGCAGGGATGCTATCATGACCAGCACGATTAACTGCGTCACCAGCTTTTTCTCAGGGTTCGCTATATTCTCCGTACTGGGTTACATGGCCCATAAGCACAAGGTGAAGATCGAGGAAGTAGCCACTGATGGTAGGTCCCGGATTCCCCTTTGACAGCCACTCTGCCGCTCATTGTGGCTATGGAGGAGTCTGACCTGTGTCAGGCATTAGGACTTACAGATAGGCTGATGTTCCAGCCAATCATCTGTCCCATGAAATGGGATTTGAGAACAAAAATACTCAGTTTAAATTTAATCAGTTTAAATGTACTGTGTGCGCATATATATATATATATATATATATATATATATATATATATATGTGTGTGTGTGTGTGTGTGTGTGTGTGTGTGTGTGTGGAATACCTATCCTTATGGGGACACAATGTCCCTATAATGTGATAAATATCAGTTGTAACAATACCGGTTTCCTGGTCCCCATAAGGGAAAACTCTATTTTATAAAAATTGGTGACTGCTATGAAAAAACTGAAAATGCAAAAACTCTTGTTCTCTCTATTCTTATTTTCTATCATCTCTTCCTCATCATGTGTTGAAAAGCACATTCGCCCAGCAAACCATTCCAGTCCTGGTTCCGCTGACCCACTGTGCATGTAGGCTTTCGTTCAGCCGAGCTTTAATTAATTAGCCTTCAGTGAACTTCCAGTTACATTAATTGGACTATTGAGATTGCATTAAGCAAGTCCTAATTGAGGGCTCGTTTTTCGTCATATTTAGTTTTGTCCTAATTTGTTTTTGTTTTTTATCAGAGCACGTTCTTAATTGTTCAGGGAAATTCTGTTGTATTACAAAATATACCAGAAAATATGCCAGTTATTATCTGTATTTTGAACAATTAAATCATGTCTGATTGCATAAAATAACAAATGTGAATCATGCATTTTAAATTGTTTTCAAGTCATATCTCAGCGCTGTAGGTATTCCAACACCAATTTTAGCGTTTATTTAGATTAAGGGCTAATTAATTTAAGGCATCAGCTGGAGCAGGAATACCAATCCTCCCAGCTGGCCAACAAGACCAGGGTAAAAAATACCTAGAAAAACAAAATAAGCTTGACGGGAAATGTTCTGCTGGTTATTTGCGTCTTTTTAAAAATAGGAGCCGGACTGGTGTTCATTATCTACCCCGAAGCCATCTCAACCCTCCCAGGCTCCACATTCTGGGCTGTAGTCTTCTTCATCATGCTCCTGACACTTGGTATCGACAGCTCTGTGAGTGAAGATATGCCCCCCCACCCCCCACACACACACAGAACCACACACAACTGGGAGACGTAAGCATAGATATTTGAGTGTTCTTTGTAGTGCGGTTACTCTGTTAATTTGCAGCAAATGGAGTGCAATGGGAAAAAAATTACTTTGGCAAATTAAAAGTGTGCTTTTCATAGCTGCAAAAGAGTTGCAGTAGTGTTACTGAATCTAGCGATAGCATGACCTTTATAGCTCGGTACCTTTGGCCAGTAAGAATTTTATTTAGTAACCACATTCAATGTGAACTCGATTAATCCTAAAGCATTTCTGATGGACAGGGGTAATGTGGTTCACTGCTCAGTGTTTTACTTATGAAACCATGCGAATTCTGGAGAATTTGATTATATGTAAAAGAATCCGGTGCTATGGAGTTCTCTTCTCTAATGGTGAAGACAGTGATCTTAACTGCATCAGTGCTTCTTAGAAATTTTCCTGTGATTGCTATCCTGCAATCATGACAAGAGTCAAATAATATCAGCTGTGAGTTGCCACACACTCATTATCGTCCGACTGTGACTTTGCTCAAAGGTTTCCTATGACGTGACTCCAGGCACCATCTCCCACTCTACACATAAAAACCTTAGATGCATCTCCAGCATGTTAAGGCAGGCCATCGAAACTCTTAGGGTATATTAAATGTAATCATTTGTAAAATTTGCTTCTAGTATGTGTTTAGCTACTGTTTTATAAAAGCAATAAGGCATTTGGGGCATTAATAAAACCACTGCTTTGCATCACTGTCGCTATGCTTCATGTCACAGAGGAATGTATTTGGTTTTATTCACAAATAAAACACACCCTCTCATGTGTTACTACTTAAACGGTGGATGATGCACGTTTTGGCAAACAAGTGGGATTTTACATACAAAGTGGTTTGTGTTCAGGCCATATTTGTGTAGACAATAGTTTCCTCCCAGTTGACTTGTGGTCAAAAACATCTGCTGAACTGTTCCGTCACCTTGTCTTCGCCCGCCTCTCCTCTTCAGCACTCTCTCACATCCAGGCCTGTTTCTGTCTGCCGTTTCAGATGGGTGGGATGGAAGCCGTCATTACGGGCCTCACAGACGATTTCAAGTTCCTCAAAAGGAACAGGAAACTCTTCACCTTCGCCACAGCATTTGGAACATTCCTGGTTGCCCTGTTTTGCATCACCAACGTAAGTTTGCATTCTGGGGACTTGAGCTGAATCTGGGACACCTTCTTGTTAAAATTCCGGCTTTGACTGGAAAGATCATCTTAATTTTTCCTTGTGGTTAGTGGGTCAACACTGAATGGCTGGACCTTTATTGAACACCTGGTGCCGGATTTTTATTGTACCTCATTGCCTAGAATGGGGTACAGTTTGGGCACCATTATCCTCTTCATTTTTGCTTCTAAGAAGCTCAGACTCAATCCAAAGACACAGTTAGCTCTCCTCAAAATTTGTTCACCCTATCAGCCTCTTTCAATCTAATATTAGATTACACTGGTGCTGCACACGACTAAGTCTCAAGAAAAGCAACCAAATCTGCAGTTTCTTGCAGACTTCCTCTGTGTTCTCACGCCACTCAAGCCTGTTACTGATGTAGATGCCAAAGTACCTATAGCACTGTACTATACAGTCTCTCCATCGTTGGGGACAGCAGTCAGTTCCCCCGCTCTGCCTGATGTCCACCACCAGCTTCTTCGTCTTTCTGACTCCAAGCTGTGAGTTGTTCTTCTTAACCCCCTTAACAAAAGTCTCCACCAGAGTTCCGTACTCCTCCTCCTTCACTGACACCTCTGACAGCCGCAGAAGCATCCTGAGCCAGAGCTGCATCTTAAGTCTAAAGTGTAACTTAACAGAAGTTTCTCAGCCGTGGTCTTTTCTAACCAGAACCATTATCATTAATGTCGTTTCTCATGTTCTTGTGTCACACTATTACCTCAGGTTAGCTAACTGGGTCAGCTAGAAACCTGTTCTACAAAATTAAAAATGCAGAATATTACATCCTTGACATGTTGCAGGATTTCACATTCCAGCTTGGGTATAAGAAATCCGCAACAAAAACAATTTTGTCCCGTGCAAGGCAGCTAGATGCTCTGTGGAACGTGGTGGCATTTCTGGCTGAAAGGAACTGATATACTGAGTGTCAAAGCATTGCCCACATGCTGCCCACTCGCACCGCCATTGCTGATCAGGAGGGAAATAGCCCTGGTAAACTGTCTGTTAGTGACCCCCAGTGGAAGAACATGTTAACAAATTCAGCTCAGTATGAGGTGTCATATGTAGCACCATGCATTCAGCTGGCCGAAAAGATTTAGGCAACTACACTAAGTCAAGTAAATGCAAGTTCTGAACTGAATCAAAATAAGTTTTTTTACTCTGCTCATGCTGGCCACCTGACAAGAATTCATGAATGGAAAAATATCTGGTGTGGCTTGCATTAAGTGACCATTGCTTAGGATCTTGCCTTTTTCTCCCATAAACAGAATGCAGGATATGTAACAGGGCTTAAATTATTTTATAATTTTATAAATTATTATGTACTGGGCCTTGTGTGGAAAATCCTTATGAAGCACCCATCTTTCTGTCCCTGTGGTGTACAGGGTGGGATCTATGTGCTAACCCTACTGGACACATACGCTGCGGGAACATCCATCCTCTTTGGGGTGCTGATAGAGGCCATTGGGGTTTCCTGGTTTTATGGTGAGTGATCTGCTACTTACTGGCACAGCCTGGCGTAATTAAGGGGGCTCCTCTTGCTTGACTCTTAAAGAAATTAATTTATAACAGACCTACTGAATACGCCTAGCAAGGCGTTGTGGAACGTCGCGCGCTGCGAGGACTTGCGGCTGCGGAAAGAAATTTGAGATTGTAGATTTTAATAAGGTGTGGGAATATATCCCCAAGATTGGCTTCTCCCAGAAGAGGATCACTGAACTGTACTTCCAAATGCAGGCAAGCGTTTCATTCAGTTCCTTCAGCAGTGTCCTGCCGGTGATACAGTCTTCAGCAAACACACTGGTGGCAGGGGGGGAGGGGTGCTCTAAGGTTTTTCTCTGGGGTCATAGACTTAAGACCCCAGTGCTCTCCTCTGCTTTCAACACATCCCCTTTACCCTAGACCTCCAAAAACCTCAGGCTACAGCTGACATTTCTACCAGCCCTGAGATGTGGCTTCCTGTCTCATCACACAGCCCCACCTCCCTTAGCCCTACCTTATCTCCTGCATGCATTTTCACTCAGAGAGCTGATGAAACAGCTTCAGGAAGAGGTACACGTGTAAAAGAATGTTTAAATCCTTTTCCAGCCTGAAAGTTATAAACATTCTTAATGGCTCTACGTTAATGGTCTTCTCAGTGCTGATATTTTTGTTTCTTTCGGTGAAACAGCACTGTAGTCTGAGTGAGTTCCACAACAGATGTGGGTTCAGTGCTTGCCAGAGCTCTGGTGGATGAGTGCTCTTTCTCCTCGTGTTTCTTCTTCGTACTCCAGTGTCTTCCTGCAGTTCATAAGGATCACATTGGATTGTTTTCCTTTCATATTTCATTCTGTCATTTAGCTTTTGTTTTCAAAACCTGACATATTGTCAGTTAATTATAGACTTCTTAGTGAGTGTTTTCATGTGCATGTTGAAGGTGAAGACCTTTCCAAATGGGTCCCAGTGTTTTGTATCCCACTTAACGTAGATGCCTGTAAATCTCCCTCCCCCCATCCAGGTGTGGACAGATTCAGTGAGGACATCCAGCGTATGATGGGTTTCAAACCTGGTCTTTACTGGAGACTATGCTGGAAGTTTGTTAGCCCAGTCTTTCTGCTGGTAAGATCTTCCGAGGGAAGGTGATCTAATGAAGAGACGTACAAACACACACTCCTTCAGATAACATCCTCACATACATATTTCTGTATCTTCTGTATTTTAAAACAAACATTAAGGGTCGCAGAGACTAATTACACCTTATCATTACAGGAAATGATTTCGTTTCTAGGATATTCTACCAATCATACATTTTTTCTACTGTATTATTTGGGTCAAGGAGATTAATTACTCAGGTTGTGTTTTTATATGAGCTCAAATGGTGTGTGTGGACAAGCCTCTGTTAAATTGCTTCTATAAATAATTCATATTGTTTTAGCAAATATGCATCACTCTTGGGGTGTGTGTCTGTTGAAAAGACCCTCTAAAAGTTTAATATTTCTTTTTAATGGCATGCTTTAGTTATGGCTTTGTTATAGTTGGTAATTGTATTTACTGATGCTGTTTACAGCTATGTTTGGTATTATATGCTAATTATTGGTGGGATTTCAACCTTATTTTTGTGCACCTCTGCCTTCCCACTTCACAGTGCTTTGTCCATGCGCAATACTTTTCTGTTGACTGGAATGGCTCTGAAGTTCATGGGGTAGGAGGTGTCCAAGTGGTTCTGCCAGGGATCCGTGCCCGGTAGCCATTTTAGCAACCAGCTAACTCCCTCGCAACCACTCCATCCAGCAGATTACGATGCTGGGATGTAACATAACTGACACCCCCTAAGGGAAGCATCGGTACCTGCAGCTTGGTAGCAAGAGCTTCTGACTTCTTTGTGCTCCTCATTTTACACAGGGCCAAACTGCCTCTGCCAGGCCAGAGTGCATGTTGAACGCGTTCTTTCTCTCTTTATCCTGAGAGTCATGTGACGGCTCATGTGAAATCCCGAGTGACGGAGGTGGATTGTGGTCAAGTAAATGTAACACGGGATCAGAGGATACAAAGTTTCAAAGAAAACCGATAGAAGCATACAGAGAACAGGAAACAATGTCTTTATAATTGATTGATTTGGAGTTAATGGTGCAATTAGTACTTTGGGACACTGAGTTGTATAAGGACACCATCTACCACATGGGTCCTTCTCTGCCCCAGAATCCTGCTGGGCATTGCAGGGACACCGAAGAGATGGCTGAGTTTAGCCGGGCACCTCAGGCTGCCAGGAATCTAAGGGATGGAAGCCGACAGCCCCAGGCAAACATCTGGACAGGAGCCACTGGTCACAGAGCCCGTCCTCCTGCTTTGGCCATTTTTTGATATCCCCCTTCAGGGGACAGTCGCAGCCCAGATTTTGACATTTGTTACACTGGGAGCTGTAAGGATATAACATTTCAGGATGAAGTCAGGATGTGTCTAGACACAAAATGAATGCCATGTGTATGTTGTAAAGTAAACAAGAATCAGTATGTTCCCACTTCTTCTAAGGACAAATTGGGTTTGTGAAGTACTGTATGGACTTCTGTTTTGACCAAACATATTTTGTTGAAAAATAATAACTAGTGTTTTATAACTTTGTCTTTCAGTTTGTGGTGGTTGCTAGCATTGTGACTGCCCCTGGTCTGAAATACGACGAATATATATTTCCACGATGGTCCAACGTGGTTGGCTGGGGAATAGCGATGTCATCGATGCTCTTTGTGCCTGCTTATGCCATCTACAAGTTCCTCAGCATGCCAGGAACAGTCAAAGAGGTTTGCTGGGAAGGATCCCCACATTTCCTTTGCAGTTTTTACATCTAGGGGTGTTATAAGCCTGGAGTATTTCACACTGGTTCAGTTTTTCAGCAATATTTTCCTGATGTTCCCCTGACCTGGGAAACCATTATAGAAGCTTAGGCTTGCAGTAAAGTACAGCTGCACCGGTCCCATAACCTGAGGAATACTGGCTGGATATCTTGCTGGAATATTCACGATTATGATCAAACGGTTGGAATTTTTTTTTTTAGCATTGCGACATTACTGTTTTTCCTAGTCTACTGTAACATGCCTGAATTACTCAAATCATGGGAACTTGCGCACCTTTTTCCATTACGTTATACTCAAGCACCGTTATCAAACATAGTGAAATCTTTTACATTCTAGGGGGGAAATGTGGAATATTGTGGACCAGCTTTCTAAATGTAATTTAGCTTCGTTTTAGCTAATTTAGTTTGCTCAAAATAAGTGGGACCTTCTCACGAGTAGCCTGCAGAACATGAGAGTGGTGAGGGACCTGAGCTTTTTCCATGACGTGTGTCATTGCAGAGGATGGCTTACTGTCTGACACCTGAGCATGAACATCATCTAGTGGCTGAAGGCAGCGTCCGGCAATTCAAGGTGAGTGTCGAAAAGGCTGGCTGCGCTGACGGCTGTCAAATTGCGTTCACAAGATAAAGTCCACACAGAAATCGAGCTTAATATTCTACAGTACAGTAGTGTGCTTTGGCTCTTTCAGATCTCAGTGGGGGGGGGGGGGGGGGCGGGCTTTCTGTTGGAGAGAAATACAAATGGGTAGAACTTAAAAAAATACATGCTATTCTAGTTCCTAATGGTAAACATGTATACTGAGAGCCCATTATAATAATAATAATAATAATTATTATTATTATTATTGATGTTGTTGTTGTTGTCGTCTATAAGTTATCACACGCTCGACATTTAGCCAATGAGCTCCATGGACATTCTGATTTCAGCTAAAACACTGGTTGGCCATTTGACTCGGAGACAGCATAGCTACGGATAAGCCTGTTGGGACGTTGAAGATGTGTTGATTCTGCAGCCTGTGGGAGCACTTTCCCAGGGACGGCGATGGGTGGCCGTTCACGCAGAGCTGCGCTTCAATACTGCCTCATTGCCCCAAAAGTGACACCATTCCTCAGTCCACAGATGACTAAGGTGTGGGATAAGCTTTAAGAGGAACTGTCCATTTTTGTTTTATGCTTTTATATATATATTTTTTTTTTTTGCTAAAAGTTTTAGTTGTGTAACGTGATTGTGGTCAATACAAAATGTAGACCAAATCAATAGTACTTCTCAGAGGTGTTCATTAAATGTGAAAACAATCACCCTCCATTCATCTTCATTTTTCAGTCTACTGACAGCCCTACTTTAAGGTAGACGGTAAATGGAACTATCTGTTGGCGTTATTATTAACATTATTATTATTATTATTATTATTGTTATTATTATTATTATTATTATTATTATTATTATTATTATTTACATAGTTATCTGCTGAATGAAGATGGGACCTAAGCAAGATGGGACCTAAGCAATGTGCCATTCTGTAGCGTTAGGTAATGCATGGAAGACGGTGGCAGTGTGTTTGATTGATTTCAGGAAAGTCTGGCTTAGTTCCTGTGGTGATGAGGTCCTGAGGTTCACTCCCATTAACATCATTCTGTGTTTGGGTAGCAGGACACCCTCATTGGCCCAAACTACATTTGTTTTAGTAAGTTTTGAAGGTGATAACTGGGGCTAATACACAGGAAAGTTGAACATGGAAGTCTGTACGACCTTTTGCCTTCTCCGTGCCCTGTTCGCTGACTAGAATCTACTTTCCTGTTCCTTTGTACGTACTGCAATCTACAAGGAGAGCTTCGCTGAGCATCTCTGTTCTCCTTTCTCTCTTGAAAAGAGAACAATTTGACTGCAACAGTGCCTTATCAAGCAAAACACAAAAAGAAATCTTGCAAACTCCCCAATATTTTGTTCTCTATTTGACAATTCTTTAGGGAATTCAAAAAAGTCTTTATTCCTAGTAGTGCAGGTACCTTTTTTTCTGTAGAGTCATGATAGGAAGACATCCTCTCTCCTGTCAAAACAGATGTCAGATTTTGTTGATTAAAGTCTATTCTATTCACAGTGAGACCGAGAGTGAGATGTATCATCAGTTCATATGTCATTCAGTCGTCAACTGGAGCCCCAGGTACTACGTTAAAAGAGAAACTAAACTAATTTCTCTTTTTCCGCGGGGGAGTTCCAAGAGAAACTGATGTTCAGATGATTTCATAGCTGTCAGGTGGATGTTTTATTTAATATCCTATGCCAAGAGAAGTGAAGGCTTCCATCTAGTTCCATATTAAGGCAACGCAAGCTTCCACTCAGTAGTACAGTTCTGGGGATAGCAGAAACATGATGTGTCCATTGTTTGAACTGCTGCAGCTGCCAGAGTGTTTGGTTCTGATAAAACACAGCAGAGGTACCAGTTTTAAGCTGAATGCTTGCATGCATTTTTGTATTCCCAACTTCCATAATTACCAAGTACACCCAAATATTTTTTATCTACGGCTTTTCTCTTGCTTAAATGTGCATCTTTGAAGGCCAAATTTCCAAAAGTCAGTCAGGCCATGGGACATGTTTTCGAGAACATTTCTGTGGACTTTTTCTGTGTGTTTTAGAAATTTAACAAGAGTTCTTCATTGGGTTACACGAGGATTGAGTGAGGTTTGGTTGCCAAGACTGTAACATATGATGTGGTAACCTGACTGTAGCAGACTCATCTCAAAAACATCAAAAAATGGACTGTGCAACTTTTGGAAATTTGCTCTTCAGTTGGTAAAAGAAGAAATTTCTCATTTGCAAAGTGGCCCAAAACAAATTCCGTTTGTTGCCCAGTGAAAGTCAAGTTTATATCATTTCGCAATTTCAGGGCTTTTTCCCAGTGCTACATACTTCTGACACCAGTTCAATTCATTACACTGATCTTTAGCACTGGAATGAGATGGCCAAGGGTTCGAGTTCCTTCTGGAACATGCTTCTTCTTTTTAACTGACTGTTTGAAACCTGAATTGTATCTGTTGTATATGGTTGCTAATCACTGTGAACTGTTCAGACTGATAGGGAAACTGCCTTGTTAGTAACACATTATGATACCATAAAACACAAATTCTACAGCTTTTTTACCGATATAACCATTGCATTACATTTTCTTTATATTCCAGCTGTATTACCTCCAAATGTTACTGCCTTGTCGTTCTGCTTTATGTTGAAAACGTACTTTTCCTCCAAAGACAACACTTGTATAGGAGCGGTTGTGTGGACAGGTTTTACCGTTTTGTGGGGACCAATTTTTCTGTGTAGTGACATAGCAAAGTATGAGAACGCATTCATTATTGGCATGAGTATTTTTTTTTGAGAACAAAGAAAATGCAGTGTTTACCGATTTCCATCTCTCACCGAAAGTTTGGAGTTAGGGACCCTTCATTTCTTTCAAACAGCAATCCCCACCTAACATATATCTGTGTGTGAGTGAATGTAGCTGAAATTATTGTCATCAAACCATCTTGCGTGAGCCCTTATCCAGGCTGCGATCTGAGGGTGAGAGCGAGCCTGGCACTCACAGGAAGTTAAGGGCACAGGGTGAGGTATCTGCAAGGGATTCATCACACTTACCGTGCAGGACTGTCACATTCTTTATTTTTTATTGAAAAAAAGAGGAGAAAAAAAAACTTCACAACAAACAAAAAAAAATAAGCCGTTTTAATTCCCTACTTTGATCCATGGAAGTTTTCGTTTTATTAAAATATTAAACTTAAAGAAACTCCTCTCACTAGATACTGTACAATACAACACAAGCCACACATATTTTACATGGCAAATACATGTGTGTTCAGAGTTACAGATATATACAAACAAATATAAAATATATTCTTTTGTTATATAATATATATAATCTTGTATTTATCAAATTGTTTATAACAAAACGTGAATGTAAAGCATTTTAAATGTAAAAGTCTACTGTTATATCATGGTGTTTGGTGTAGATGAGACAAAGTATTAAAAAAAATGTACCTTCACTGTATCCTGGGGCCACGCTGACACAAATGTTGAAATAAACCCCAGGATTACAGAGCTATGTTTACAGAATGTTGTGTACTATACAAAGTCCTGTTGAAAGTGAGTGAAAATGATCTATACAGAAGTCAAAATATGCACACTATGTCAATAAAGAGTTTTCTCATCCACCTGCGGTTATGGATGGTGATTTGTTTGTGTCTTTGTCTTTATGGTAATTCTGTCCACAGTGGATCTGGGAAAGGGGTCAGGTTGGGGGGAAGATGGGGGGGGGGGGGCGGGAGTCAGGTGAGATGAAAACAGGGGGTCAGATGACAGAGAAGGAGAGGTCAGGTGGGGGAGAAAACCGAGGGTCATAGGGTGACTCTCAATACCAAGAATGCAGAGAACGAACTTGGGGGGCAATGGATCATGGGATTGGTCTCGCTTGGGAAGGATGCAACCAAGGCATCCTTGACATTTGAGACAGGGCAAGAACGACATCCAGGGGTTTTTACCATCCTCTATACGTATATTCCTGAGTATTGGAACTGGTCTTGGGCAATATAAGATGACATAAAACAGGTACACAAGAAGACAGGTACAGTCAGGTATTCATATTGATAAACATCCCTAATGAAGAGCTGCTCGGGTGAATGAGGCAGGCTGGTCAGATGATAGAAAGAGGACTTGGGGGATAGAGAAAAGGGTACCGGCTGAAAGAAGAGCAGGGTGAGTGAGAAAGGAGCCCAGTTTGGAGGAAAGAGTGGCATGAGAGATGGAGATGGATCTACCCAGCACAGGAAATGCTGTAATTGTCGTGCAAAGGCCCAAGAAAACCGCCTGGCCTCCCCTCTCCTTGGCCGTCCTGTGGATCCGGTGCTTTCATCTTGTGAGCTTTTCGTGCGGCATATTTCTATCCCCTTCTGTCCATTTATATTTTCCTCGGTAGAGAAAAACACCAGTGAGTTACATTTGATGACATTTGGCTTATGAAGATCAAATTCTTTACCAATGAGAAAGTGAAGGCCGGATGACTCTTAAGCCTGTGTTCTCATGAATGTGGACCATTTATCTGAGTCTTTTCTTGTCATTTTTCCATAAGAACCAAAGACTTGTGGCAATAGTCTTTACGCATGAGTGGAAACCAGAACACTTTGCACAATTCAGCCTTTTTATGTTACTAAGCTCATAGTGGACAGCTGATGTACTTGATGTATAAGAACAGCATGTTAAAGCTTGTGTTCTCTTCCGTAAAGGAAGTAAGAGGATTTCTCATCCTGTGCTCATGATCATGGAGAAGGTGCACCTCATCTTCGCAGTGCTGTATGAAATTTACCATGCCTGCTAGTGGAGGATGCTGGGACTTTCCCTGTATGTTCTAAGAAGTTCTGCAGTTCTAGCTAAGGTCCCTAAGTAATGCTGATGCCTTCATGCTCTTACCTCTTAACAAAACAACAACAAACAAACATGCTTTATTTTACATTTGCATAAGTACAGGTGCATTGGAATGTTTCACTTTGCTGACCCAATCTTGCTCTCCATAGCTTGGGGGTCATAGCACGGTGTCCATTAACGTGTAGCGCCCCTGGAGTGGGAGTGGGTGGGGGGGGGGGCCTGGGTGTGTGACTGTTCAGCTGAGGCTAGGGCTCGAGCCAGGGACCTTCTGATCACAGACACAGAGACTGAGCCACTCACTGCCTTCTCTTGTGTATAAAATGACATTTATGCAGACACACCTGTCCAAAGATCAGTGGGGAACGAGCCTGTAGATACAGTGTGAACAGTGACAGTGGTCATGAACACAGTAACAATCACACTAAATACAATGAAGCACAATTTCACATTCTATGGTAAAGGATATAATGTCTTAACAAAACAAATGACCCAGCACGGTGCCTCATTGGTAATGCTGTTGTATATAACTTCGGTTTTGGGGTTTAATCCCACCTCCATTCGGTGCCCATTTGGAGTTTGCATGTTCTCCCAGTGTCCTGTGCATTTCCTCCTGCAGGCGCAATAGACTAACTGGCCTCCCTAATTTCCTTCATGTAAAAGAAGTAGGATTTACATAAAGCATGTTTGAAGATATGCCAGACTGATTAGTGCATTAGGGTTCAAAGTGAAGATTAGACAGGTAACCAGTGAAGGATGACCAGGATGGATTAGAGGTGATAAACCGTGCAGCAGATTTCTGAATGAGTTACAGTGGTCTGGTCACACATGTTCATAAGCAGGCTATAGGAGATATGAATTATCTCAGAAGAGAGGGTCGGGCCTGAGCTAGCACAGGACGACCAATATGGGGAGCAATGTGGCTGTACTTGGGCTTTCAAGAGTGCCTAAAGATGCGCAGAACCCTGAAATTAATAAAGTGCCCCTTCAAGTGAAAGTCAATCAGTCCAAGACTGTGACATGCCTGCAGGGATCATGACCCCTCACTGATTTCAAATGCACCTCTAGTCGTGGGCTTGGCACTGGATGTTGCGAATAGTCTGCATGTTGCAGAGGTAAAATCGATAGAATTGATAGAAGCAATTCCATCATACGCAGCTGCTTCTTCAGGCATGCACTGATACGCCGCAGGGGTTGGTCGGTCGCTTCTTCAGGCACGCACTGATACGGTTTGAAAACATCTAAACTGAAGCTGGGGGCGCGGGGGGCGGGGGGGTTTACTTTGCTCAGCATGGAAGTGATATGAGAAGATTGCATTGAAACCGAAGGAAGACATCCAGCCAAAGCTGTTTCATTCCTTTTCACTATGGACCACATAGTAGAGGAACAACGCTACACTACTCCAAAATAATTACTAATAATAACTGTAAAAACCATCTAACATTCTGTGCTTTTAAGAGCTAATAATGGAACGTGCTCTAAGGGGAAGATGCATCAGGTTGTCTAGCATGCATTCCAGGATCAGAAGGGTCACACATGCCTTCGCTTACTTGTCTTTGACCTCCTTTGGGGGAGGTAATGCTTTGCTTTCTGGTTGTGACAGACAGTCATAGTTTAAATGGCACAATGGAATCAGCCCCTCACAGAGGCAGGAGTTCTTGGGAGCGGTCATTCAGGTGACCCTGTGGGCTGATTTAAATGACAACAGTGACACCAGAAGTCACTGAGTGGCATTTATTCTTTTTCCTGCTTAAATGTGTCAATATGCGTCTATAAATACATATAAAAAAAAAACATAGTAAAAACACATCGATGTGTTCTGCAAGAAGTACAAAGGTGATTCTACCGTTCAGTATTGAATCTGAAGGTCTAAAAATATGAAATACACTCACATTATTTACAGTGACTGCAAGAATAAAATCAAATCTTTGTAAAAGGTTATTTTTATTACATTTCTGTATGGTCTTTTCCTTTGAGACCAAGTAAACATGTAACAACTTACTGTAGATACCATAACTGATTTTTAACTGACTATTATGACATTATGAATACATCTGATTAAAGCCACTTCATACCCAAGTTCCTTTGCTCAAAATAAAACAATTTCCAAGCTCTCTATGAATTGTGCTACTGTACTATATTGTGCTTTGCCCAAGGTGATAAAAGGTTTATCTCAGTGCTTTCCTTTAATTGACTTGTATCTTGTTCTCAGAAAGAGCCCAATATTGTCCAGTGTTTTCTTCATGCATACCCACAATTAAATCTGGTTTACAGAATAATTCTCCCAACTCTTTAAAAGTCTGCAATTATTGAATTCTTCAGGGAATCAGGCCTGATTAGAGAGGATCGGATCTCCTGAAATGAGGAGAATCCAATTACGTTCCCCCAGGCCCTGACACCTGTTTATCAAGTGCGCCGGCATGAATAAGACCTAAAATGTGATTTATTTGCAAGGCTCTAACCAAAATTATTTTTTTGTGCTCAATATTCCCTTGGGCTACCCAATAAATGAACACCAAAGGTTTTATCATGAAAAATACTTGCACTCTTTTTGTGACATTTTTTAAAACAGAGCTTAGTCGTTACACCACATATGTATTGGCAAGTAGAAGTTACGCAATGCCCTTCTGTGACGTTCCTACAGAGGACAAAATGACTCCATCCCAATCCTTTTGCAGATTTCTGTTAAAACCACTGTGATCTAGGTTCTTCCACAAGTGGAAATATTATACAATATCTGAGCAAAATGTGGTTACATATTTTCTGTGGTATTTTGGCTTCAACAAAACTTTCAGTTTTAGTTTGTCATTGTGCCTTATAAATAATATTCCGATAGAGAATAAGAACTTTAGGGATTCTAGAAGAGGAGAATGGTCATCCTGTCCCCACGGACTTCATTATGGTTCCGATTCACAAACCGTTCTATTACAGCACCTAAGGGGCAAATTTATCTGTGCTTACGTCATTCCACATATAGCCCTGCTGGTGGTCCATGCACCTCCTGGTTTTTTATTGCAATCCATTTTCCTTGCTTATTATTTTTGCCTAATTATCCACATAGTTAATAGAATTTTTTTTCACCAAAATAGCATGGCAATACCCTGTTTTTTGAACTATTAAAATGGATCCAGCTTTATCATTTTGCACAAACATGTTTTAAATAGAATAGGCAATACTTTACTTAATGGGGGCAAAATAACTTAGTTACTCAGTTACTACTCAAGAGCAAATTAACATCTAATACAGTAACCGCACGAACTTTCTCTATATGAATCGTCGTATGATTGCTTGCTGAGGAACATGGGATCAGTATATAACTAACCCTTAAGGTAACAATTTACTAAAAACACTCATGTAAGATGTATTATAGATACGTTCATAATGCATTCATAAAGATACGGCTATAACTATTTATAAAAAAGCATAACACATTATAGTCATGTTTATTATGCAATATGAATGCTCTATGAAGCTATCATCTATAATGCACTATAAGAACCTTCATAATGCATTATAATGCCTTATACTGACCATTAATAATTATAATTATTGATTATAATGCATTAATTAATGCAGTATAATGCATTATGAAGGAATCTATAATGTAATAAGTGTTACCACACTTAGTTACTGCTCAATTAATGTATTAAATAAGCGTGTACTGTATTACTACATTATTTGTAAATAATGTAAACAAGTAGACATTAAACAAGTAAAGTGTTACACAAGAATATTAGTGGTGGCAAAGAGTTACATTTAAGTGAAACTTTGCACATGCACAGTAGCTGCTGAGTTTTGTCCACACTCTATATTAGGATATTCTGCTAGCGGCCTCAATGATCTTGCTATATTTCTGTCTATAGCAGATGTACTTTCTTGTATTCCTAAGTTTAAAAATGCTTTCCCCATAGGCTGAATCTGCTCTGCTCTGCTGGCTCCCCTCACCTCTCCTCATGTGACATCATAACCCTTTTCTCCTACAGGGCAAGGAATGCCCATAAAAGTATTGTTCAGATGTTTTCCATCGTGATGGTTTGTGGGCAGATTTAGAACAATACCTGCTGGGTTCAAATTCACCATATAAAGTAGTATTTTCCATTACCTCCTCAAATCCAACACAGGAACTCATATTTTGACAGGCTGCCAAGGACAGACTGAAGGAATCGGCACACAGAGTTAATACTGAACCTGAAATATTAAAGAAATGTTCAACTGCTTGTCAGCAGCTGAGGGGCATGCTGATAAAATCTATTGCTATTGCCCTGCTGTAGAGGTGCAGACGCTGTTAGGTAAGACGTCCCTTAAATGCTGTCCGTCTGTAGTAAGTTCCAGGTGATGTTTCCTTCAGATAAGACCTGTTCATCTCTGCAGTTTCAGCCTCCTTCCCTCAATCTTCCTATGTCTCCTATCAGGCTGTAATGCGGCAGAAAGGTCAAAACCACAAACTTTCATCAAATTTGTTTAGCCAATAAAAGTCAAGCTGGCAATTCGCAGACAGCCCACTAATTGCAGGATCTGTCCAGAACTAATGCGATTGCGAGGAAAAAAAGTCTTTTTTAGGTTTGTCTCCTAATATTAAGGGTTTGTGTTTTGCCCATAATCCAATTTCTACACATTAAATCATGTGACCACGAAGATAAGATCTTTTATTTATTTATTTGTCTGGTAAATGGGACATCCCCGTAAATCTGTGGCAAGGACTTCAGTCTCCTTCTTTTTAAAGAAACAGTCATCAGTTTAGTTGTTACACAGTTTTCACAGCACACAGTGTTACCTTCGAGAGCCACACAAAGACCCTTAAACATATCATTTCGTTGATATTATAATTCTTGTTTTCTGCTCCCAAATCAAACACAAAGAAAAAGAAAAAAGTTATGTATAATATAATATAATATAATATAATACAATATAATATAATATAATATAATATGTACACACACAAATATATATATATATATGTATGTGTGTGTGTGTGTGTGTGTGTGTGTGTGTGCATGTGTGATATCCTTCGCTGGCATCTCACATTGATATGTCCTGGCTGCCCATCACCTTCTTTATGGTTGTTCTCTCCTCAGATCACTCTCAGGAAGCTCTTACCATGGCTGATCTTCAGCACCATAGGCTCTGGACTCCTCGCGACCCAAAAGGATAAGCGGTTTGGAAAATGGATGGATATATATATATAAAATTCTAAAATCACAGCAATAGAATGGACACTGACTCTTGATGGAAATGGTAAAATCCAGGTGACTGATCATAAAGTCAACCAGCCTCCATTTGTAGAGCACTGAAAGGGTTCACGTTGGACTCATTAGTCTCTGCAGGGCATTTCCTCCTAAGCAGGGGAGCATTTGGGGTGTGTTCTGTTCTACGAGCTAGCCGAGGAAGTCAGGCATCAACGGTATTTTCAGTACAGTAAATATTCCCTGTTGTTGCTTTGATTGGAGAGCTGGAGAAAGCCAGCAGGAGCATGGTATGTCCATACAATGTTTCCCACTGCAGATCGAGTGGATCAGTCACCGACTGTAGAGGTGACGTGATTCCGTTCTGACGTTCATTGGTGCTCCTATCTGATGTGTATAAATGTCCGATTTTATTTCCACTACCCACTGCCAAACATGCGGCACACATTATAATGTCACACTATAAGAATGAACTCGGCTGTTAGATCAAGACAGACCGAGGTTTCAGAATACTGGGTTAATAATCATGAGGGAATGTGCCAAGGTTGTGCAAAGGTTCAGAACGACTCAGGTTATAAAGTTAACATTGATGGTCAACAGAGTGGAGTCTTTGAAATTGCTGACACCAATAAAAATAAAATTAAACTGCAGCCGTAATTTTTTTCCCATTTTTTTGAGTCATGAGTACAATATCTTGTTAGGATTTTTTTAAATTGTAGCTAAGCTGTTACTGCCCTATAAAATAATGCCACCATGAAGGACAGCGTCACACTCTGCTCACAAACGTAAACAGTTCTTGCAATAGGGACAATTTTACGTCCATTAAGTTCTGCCGAACACAACTTGAAAGAGTGCTGCGTACATTTTACAGTCCAACATTCCTTTCTGCCACTAAATGCCTCCTGTCCCGGGGGGACAGTTTGTGGATGATGTCACCACGTGCTTCCTGTTTTTCTCTCCTCATGGTGCAGAACAAACATCTCAAGATGAATCTTTCATTACAATAACCCAGACAAATGGGCCCTGAGCTCTTGAAAAGCTCAGTTATGAATTTGTTAGCTGTTGTCATGCTAGCTAAGTCACGGGGATACTCCATAAAGCAAGATTTTTTTTAGTTAGCTGGGTTAACTCATTATCCAATAGGAATGCTCCTTACTTAAACTCTTATTGAACAATAATGACTTCTAGCTTAAGTTAACCCAAATAATTGAGAAATCCTGCTTTCAAGATGTGGGTTCTCTGTTAAGTCACAGCTTTGTTTAAGGACACTGGATTTATAGGCTTCCAATTCTTCTGTGGAGGAGCTGTTAGTGCTGCTTTCCAATCTAAGGACCTCCTGTTGAGTTAAATGTCAGACTCTGCTCTCTCATTACTCTCTGCACACCACACACTCGAGATTATTCTTTCCGGATTTTTTTTCTGAAACGGTGTGGTGTTCCAATGCGATCAGTGAGACAATCTCACACGCAGATGTTTGGGACTCTGATGAGGAGTTCGAGTGACCTGCCTTAAATGAGCCAAAAAAGGTGGCACTGTAGCGAATGTTGCAGCACAAGCCTCTCGGCATTTGCAGGAACACCTGTGTGAGTTTGACGGAGTATCGCTGTCAGCAGCAGGTGCTTGGGTGAGGGACAGGTTGGAGAGGTCAGGCTGGCAGTCTGATTCCACCCCCCACCCCCCCTTAGCCAGCAGACGCTGTGGTCAGCCTGTGCGCTAATGAAGCGAAACGGCGTGAACAAGCGGATCCATCATCCGTTGCAACTTGGAGCCATTTCTTTTTTCCTACAAGTCTCACAATTTAAACTGCATCTTAAAACTTAAAGGGATGCTGGTGCGACTGGACATTATAACATAAGACAAAAATCTAAAGCAGCACGCATGCTCCCTCCTACTTGCAATGTCCATCTATCCATCCATTTTCCAAACCACTTATCCTATTGGGTTGCGGGGGGTCCGGAGCCTATCCCGGAAGCAATGGGCACGAGGCAGGGAACAACCCAGGATGGAGGGCCAGCCCATTGCAGGGCACACTCACACACCATCCACTCACACATGCACACCTACGGGCAATTTAGCAAGTCCAATTAGCCTCAGCATGTTTTTGGACTGTGGGGGGAAACCGGAGTACCTGGAGGAAACCCCACGACGACATGGGGAGAACATGCAAACTCCACACACACAGGTGACCCAGGCGGAGACTCGAACCCGGGTCCCAGACGTGTGAGGCAACAGTGCTAACCACTGCACCACCATGCCGCCCCGCTTGCAGTGTCTTCTGGTCTTAATGCTTGTTAGTGGAAATAACATTGCCCTCCCTTCTGTGTATATGCATGCACACACGCACACGCACAGACCGACAGACGCACTCACAATCAAGCGGAAGGCACACACAGGTCAACACACGCAAGAACATGAACGTCTGCTCTCAGCAACATCTGGACATTTACACACCATCCAGGCTACAGGGACCCAAAGATCTCACAAAAGTTCCTTTCATGTATTATTTGTCCACTAGATAAGCTTGGCCTTCAAAAGTGATGTGAGATGATCTTAAAAAGTCTAGCTAAAGATAATCCAGAGATAGTGTTAGAAAACCAACCAAGCTAGTAGCCATACACAACTGGAATTGGAAGGATCAACTTTGTTACAATGGCATCATGTTTCAAGTATAATTTAACACCAGACTCGGGGCTATGAAAACAGACACAAACATATCAGCTGTAACTTGGGCTTCAGCTATTGTTGCAATAGTGACGTCATTATTATTCTTGCAAATTCATAAGGATTCAGATTCAGAAAACTTTATTGATCCTGAGGAAATTATGCAAGCAACTGAACAGGCTGCATGCCGATTGACGCATGATTCCGGCAGAAAAAATATATTCCAAGCAACAGTGTTTCCACTTTCCACTTTAATTAAGTAAAAATTCAATTAAAATCAAAAACCTCAGAAGTAGCATTTAATAAATATACTATAGGTGAGAATTTAAAGCATTAATTTCTTATCCAGTACAGGGTGGTACTGGGCCTGGAGTCCATCCCAGGCAGGGGACGCCTCACGCAGAATTCCAGCCCACTACAGGGCATATCCACACATAGTCACACACTTTGCTAAATAGACCATCTGGAACGGCAAAGGGTAGGAATGGTTAATAGACCTCAGAGGCTATACATAAAGTAAATGGTAGAACAAAGCATTGGGGTGTGGTACTGTAATGGGCAGGGTTGCCCTCAAACGTTCCAATCCCTTTGCTCCATATGACAGATGCAGGTGATGGTTACCCACCGAATCTAGTTTGTTGTTCATGGACAACATTGACTGTGCACACTTTCCACATGCACTTTCTGTTCTCTGCCCAACTGATTGTACAGGAGAGATTGGGGTTGAGATTCTCACCTCATCACAAAGCAAATGTTTCAGAATGGACAACAAATCAATTCTCATCTACAAAATCATGAATGAATGCACATGACTTGATAAAGATTTGTTGTATTTCATATTTCCCTATAAGAAGTCGCTAATTTGTAAACTCTGAGGTGCTGAAGATCATAAAGACCACAAAGACGCCGTACACACAAATCGGGGCTCCGGACATCAGTCTTTTGCTTGCCTCATTTTGCAGTCTCCTTAGCATTAGCATCTGTAAATGCTGCTCCTCTCCTCACTGTCTCTGTTCATTCTCCTTAGCATTAGCATCTGTAAATGCTGCTCCTCTCCTCACTGTCTCTGTTCATTCTCCTTAGCATTAGCATCCTCAAATGTTTCTGCTTCTTCTTCTGTCAGGTTTCCTGGTTCATTTCCAATCTGCTTGGGTTCTGATGGCTCTGTTGCCTGTCATTTTGACATTTTCTTTTATTTTTCTGTAACAACATGGCATGTAACCTATTTCAATGGCCAAAAGGGGGATTTTTCTGTGTGTGCATGGTGTGGTTTTTTCCCCTTCAAATCAAAAGTCAAATGAGCAAAACATATGAATTTAGGTGGATGAATATAAAAAAAATCACACAGTACAAACAATTTTATAAATAATTTAGCTCAATTTGAATTTATTACAAACCTTAACTCAAAATAATTTTAAGTTTAATTATACTGGGTGTAGTGTTTGAGGTGGCAGGGTGCAGAGAGCTCACAGCCAGAGGTTAAGCCTAAGTAACTAATTTTCCAAGATGATTAAGTTTCATCTACTGATAATAACAAAATATATCTAAAAAAGTAAGCAGTAAAAACCCGCTACTCTAATCACCAATACTGACTACAGACCACTCCACAGCACTACTGACTACAGACCACTCCACAGCACTACTGACTACAGACCACTCCACAGCACTACCTCAGTTAGTGCCAATGAGTACTCATTACAATTAATTTCCCAAAATTTCTAACTATAAACTTAGTCTTTCAGAAATGTCTATAAAATACCTGTACAATGATGGGAAAAGGAGAAAGCTCCTGGTAGCTTTCACAGTCTGAAAGGCTTTCATCTAAAAAGGCAAGATGAGAAGAGTTTAACAAATTTCAAGAGAAATTAAATTAAAACCCTTCTGACATCACGTTGAAGGCACCACAGAGGCCTTTTGCTGAAGGAAAGCTATTCATCACCAGTATCTTCATGTTATTATGTGTGGCGTATCCAAAATTTCTCATGAATCTTGAAGATGATTTCATGTTTCAACTTGCATTGGAAATTAAGACTGGAGAATGTTCTGATCCAAATAGTGTAATATGCCAAGTCTTATGATATTCCAGTGAAATTCACATCTTAAGAGTCTCTTAGTGAAAATACTGTCTTGTTTATGAGTTGAGTAAAAACATCTTTTTATTCCTCAGTGTTTTCGTGATTCTCCTATGTATACATGTTAGGTTATATAGGTTTGATTCCTGTAACTTATAATTTCATAGATTAAATGGAAAACTTAGTGCATTTGGCAGTAAAAATCAAGACCAGTTGTATCCAGACACGACAGTGACACAGTTCTGCACTGACACATCAGTGAAGCACAAGGAAAACAATTTCAAGGGAAATCACGGGTCAATCAACTGCCATCAGCTGGTATCTAGGGGCCAAGCACCACAGGATACATCAGTTTATGCATATTACAGAATCTGAAGGAGTAATTGCTGTGCATCACAGCCAGGAAGGCGTTTGAGGAACACGGTGTCCAGTCATCAGAATTCTCCAGCTCTATCCACATATGGTCAGCATGAAGACACAGCTCTGCCAGAGAGCATGAGCAAGCATCAGAGAAAAGGGTCGATGATGCCATCAAGAAGTTTGTATATATAAAGCAGTCTGTCGCATCATAGATGAGATTGGTTCTGCATACATTCCATCTATCAGGCATTTTCATCAAATTACATTGCGTGGTTCCTTTCAGATAAACGCATCGGCCACCAATCCGAGAAGGATCCCCAAATGGATTCCTGTATCGATGTCTGCGACAGCATTGTGTTACGCACAAACAAGTGGAGGAGCGAGCATCATAATTTCCAGGATGGTGTTGATTTTTTCAGATGATAATCTAATCGCCCTCAGCCTGAAGAGGAAGAAAATAAACACGACCCAGGAGAATGTTTACTTCATGAACCCAGAAGTTCATCTCCCCTGACTGGGTTTGGACCTGCGTAAGATGAAGGAAGTGCCGCTGATGTTATCCTGTCCATCTGCTACAGATTTCCTCAGAAGCTACTTCCCTGAGTTGGACAAACCGCTCCAGCTTGAGTAGTTTCCATCATCTGCCCTTGATAATGGAGACCACAGATCCCTGCACGAGCGGCTTTAGCACATTGCTAACCACACAAGATTGCCTGCTGATCAACTGGTGGGCTGGATGAGGAATGGAAGGATGGAGGTACAGCAAAAGCCGTGTTCTAACAAATGACCCCAAAAACATACCCTTCCGCCAATAATAATATGTTCTGTCAATCAATTCACTATATTCTGAAAAGGTGCCTTGGGTGATTGAAAGGAACTTTCTGTTCTTGGAAATTGTATTTTGGTTGAAAAACATAGGACACATCAATTCATACTGATTTCAGAATCTAAAGGACAGATGAACTTATCAATACCAATAACCTTGGTCGTCCACAGACCAAATCTCCGTCTTTCTTGCATGTGACTTCAAAAACAAATCTCCACAGTCACCATTATTTTTACCCAGTGTTTCACAATTATATTTTCATATTGGTAGATTGGAGGGTAACAGCAGTTCCAAAAGAATTCCTTTCAGATGTGGGGGATCTTAGGAGAACTAGATATGTAACACACTATGCGAAAGGCTAGAGTTCTGACCAACTACTTCAAGAAGACGTAAAGTTGTCTGACCATGCAGATTGTTGTCCTGTTTCATAAACAGATACTTCTGTGATCTGTGCAGGCCAAGATTATGATATCATACTATAGTGTGTTACAAAAACAGATGTGCCACTGGGCACAGTGTGTACTTTCTGCACATTGTGTGCCTTTTCAAGAAAATCACAAAAGATTTCATGACAACTTTGTTAAATTAAAAAACATTTGAAAGAAACTTCCTGTCACGCTACGTGAATTCGGGTAAGGCAGGTGGGCAGGAAGGACCAGGCAGGAAGGCGCTAAACGGGGCAAACGAGGGTTTAATTGGGAATAGGGCAGAACGGAAACGCAGGCAGGGACAAACGGCAGGTAACGTCAATGACAGACAACGGGTTAGTGTACAACAGAGACTTATATACAGGGAACTAATCAGAAAAGAACATGACGCGACTGGGCACAATCAGGGAATCACACGTGGGTAATTAGGGGGCGTGGCACACACGAGGAGCGGACGGAGCGGGCGTCACACTTCCAGAACCATTTTTTTAAAATATGTTCAGTAAGACACACTCATGTTACAATGAAATTATCAATTACTCCAGGAGGCAATGGAGGTGTTTCTGTCACCTTTGTCTTTGATCATTGTTTTCTGACTTATAATTATAGAAGATAATTATCTCTTAGTTGGCAGCAATTGCAAATAAAATACTGAAATGTAAAATTCCGACGTATTTTTTTTAGACTTCAATTCATAATTTTTTAATTCAGATTCATAGTCTAGAATTGAACTTCTGTTTTTCCTGATTTAGACTGAGCTACCCAGCACCACTAATGGATCCCATCTCATCTTGGACCACCCCCTCCACCAAGATACTACAAGAACAGTGATTCATTATCATATATTCTGACCCACGGGTGTCAAACTCCAGTCCTGGGGGGCCAGAGCCCTGCACATTTTTGGGTTTCCCCTCATTTTACACACCTGATTAAACTCCTTGTGCTAATTACCACACAACTCTTGAGCTCAATCATTTGTGGTGGAACAGAGAAAGAATTAAACTACACAGGGCTCCGCCCCCCCTGGACTGCAGTTTGACACCCCTGTTCTGATCCATCACATTGGAAAAAATTGCTGCATACTTTTTAATAAAACAAGGAGCCAAGTACTCCAAAATTAATCACTGATTAGCTTTCATAGCTTTCATTTGTCTGGATGACATTAATGTGAAACTTTTAGTAATTATTCACTTGGATGTTGAACATGTGAACAGCAAATGCTCCAAAATATTCAAAACAACTCCACCGGTCCAGCACAGTGCATTTCAGGCAAGCATAGCTCCACCAGCACGATGTCTAACTTTTGCAGTTGTTTTATGTTTTTTCATACGTATTAATTAATAACTATCTAGGTGAAAAAAATATATCCCTTTTGCTAAAATGGTGGATTTATGGCTGTGAGACTAGGGCTCTGTCTCAGCAATCGGAAGGTTGCTGGTTTGAATCATGTGAATGCCAGGAGTGATCCTACTGCGTTGGGCCCTCAAGCAAGGCCCTTAACCTGCAGCTGCTTCATCCTGGGTATGATGTTCATCTACATCCAGCCCTATAAGGAGGTCTTCCAACTCTAAGGCTAATTTGGGAGTTGGTGACAGGATTGGCACTCCAACCACTGGAAAAAAAAACTCACACTGGTCAATTCAGACTTGTGCAGTGCCGATGTATCACCCACTGCATGGGTGGGGCTATGTGCTAATTACCTCCTCCTTCTCCTTCTCCCTTTGCTGAATGTTCATTGAGGACCTGTAGTTGTAAGGGACCAGAATATTTTTGTTGTAAAAGTATTTTGTTTTTCTGAATAGTGTGGTGCAATCACAATGAAGTATATCATTACATTGTGGATGATAAAGTTTCTTAAGGAAACAATATTTGTAGATATGTTATTTTAAATAAAGATTCCTAGAGGTTGGAGCAGTGTGCTCAACAGTTAACAGTTAATCTACAAAAATTCAGCTTATGCACTCAAGCTTCCAAAACCTACAATAACTTTTCAAAAGTGGGAATCTTTCAAAAGGATACTCCCTTTGCCATATGTTTGGCTTCCCCCGAGAATTAAACAGTATTTATGTTATATTCTGTTTAAAAAATATTTTTCTTATTTTCAGATTCCCATTGCCAAAGAATTGTGAATACTGAAGATGCATTTGAAACGGTTCCAATCTGCGGAGGTAGCTGACTATTCTCCACCTTCATTATAAAACAAGCGGTTTGGAGCTGCATTGTGGGATGCAGGTAAGTTCACCAGAAGTGCCTCAGAACTAGAACTTCCGCTTCCCTGACACTTTCCTGACAGCTGACACACTGGTAATGTGAAGCCTTTTTGTTCAAGTCAATTTAGAAGGAGATTCCTGATTCAAGAGATATTTAATGTCAGCCCCTCAATACACATGAATACATCTGAGAAGAAATATCTCCTTGAGTCTCATTTGAGTCTATGGTGCAAATATCTATGTCGTAGCACCAGTGGGATGACCCTGCACAGCGGAGCCCAGTATGGGTGCAGAGCATTCTGGGAATTCCGTAAATAGCCCCTTGTTTGTGTAGTTGTAAAATACTTGTTGTATTCCCTATTGTTGTGTGTGTGCTTATCGGTGTCATGCGTGAACCTTGTCCAATCCTCGTGTGTCTTTAACCCTTGTATACATTAACCACCGTGTGTGTACCTTACAGTCCAGCGTCAGACCTCCTTGTGTTTCAGTGGTGGGTGTGGATTCAGTGGTGTGTTTAATGCTGGGTATGTTTTGTAAGAACTTAATAAAATAAAAAAAAAGTGTTATTTTCTCTTGCAAATGATGTTTCTCCTGTTCTGCTGCTGCCAGGACACTTCAGTATATCAGACGGTGTCATACATTTATTAAACCATGTACTCTGACATACTATATTTACACAGTGATGAGACAATATGCTACATGCTGAGCAACATAATGGACAATAGAGGACATGACAATGGACCTATGGTTTAATTGTTGAGCAGGTCAGAAATACCAAAGATTATAATTTATTTTAAATGGAGGTGTCACCTAAGCAACCTAAAATGACTGCGGGGGTGATTCTTTCTTCTGTAATCAGCCTTAATGGCTAATTACCCCTTCTGTCACCCAGCACAAAGAAATGACGACGTTTGCATTATCAGTTTACTGAAAACAGGAGTCACATGACTGTGCCGGTATTTGCGGAGGTCTTCTTTGGTGACATCAGATTGCAAATCAATAATAAAAGCAGGCTACGGCCAGACAAATCCCATATGACGTGGCCTCAGTCTACTGCACATGGATATTGCTGAGGCTGATTGCCAATGTTTTCCATCTCTCGTGTGCTGCTGCTTAAGCAGGACTTACATATATAAGCCAAGTACTGTGTTATGTGTAAATATCCAACAGTATGTAGCTATATTC
This sequence comes from Brienomyrus brachyistius, assembly GCF_023856365.1. Lineage (NCBI taxonomy): Eukaryota > Metazoa > Chordata > Actinopteri > Osteoglossiformes > Mormyridae > Brienomyrus > Brienomyrus brachyistius. Next base: position 11,168,470 of record NC_064543.1, on the reverse strand, counting down.
ACTGTTTAATACAGGTCCCAATACATTAGCTTTTTCTTCATACCATTTTCTGTTTACACTAAACAGAAACAGCTTGTTGGGATTCTGCATAATAACACTGACAAATGGCCGGATGCACTGTGCAGATGGTTGTGTTCACTAATGTGAATGTACTAAACCAATCAGAAGCAATTCCACTAAAGATCACAATATACAATTTAAAAAGACCCAGGATTTGAATCTGTGAACAAATCTATAAATATAGAGCAATAATAGTTGATCTCTACACATCAAGTAACATAAGTACTTCAGTAATTACTCACTATGACTGAATGAGAGAATTATATGAGTTGGATGAGAGTGTTTGCTGTTCATGAAGACAATGAAAGATAGAAGGTAGCTGCTTAAATACTGAACGTTTCTGATTCTGACAGACATTTTCCAGATCTGCCTTCCAGTTCACCCATACGTTGTATTCATGCGTGTTTGTCAGTACATGCTTGCGTCACTCTATGTTGTCTATTTCATTTTTTCCCACATTTCTTTGTGGCTGTCGACCTTTTAGAATTGAATGGGATCGCCAATATATTATGAAATATTATGATATATTAAGAATTTATTGTCATTTTCAGGGTAAAAACAGTCAGTTAAACCATACAATGAAAATATTACTTTGAATGTTTCATCTGGGCTCATTGACACAGATCAAACATAAGGCACAATACAAAACAAAATGCAAAAAATACAATACAATTTAAAACAAAACAAGACACAGAGTGTGATGTAAACATATAAACATATAGTGCAGTACACATTAATAGGTGTAATATAGGTTAAAATTTGCCCATAATAGATGAATTAATAAATGTAATTTCTCGCAGGCTAATTTACTAATTAAATACAGGATTATGTATTTTGTCATACATCTCCCTATGTCTTGCTTGCTGTAGTAGTCCTGCACCGTATCCCTGACATGTTGTTATCACCAATTATAGACTTTCACTGGTAAATGTCGAAGTTCCACCCGAAACAGTAATCGCTGTGCATCACAGCCAGGAAGGCGTTTGAGGAACACGGTGTCCAGTCATCAGAATTCTCCAGCTCTATCCACATATGGTCAGCATGAAGACACAGCTCTGACAGAGAGCATGAGCAAGCATCAGAGAAAAGGGTCGATGATGCCATCAAGAAGTTTGTATATATAAAGCAGTCTTTCGCATCTTAGGTGAGATAGATGGAATGTATGCAGAACCAATCAAGCATTTTCATCAAATTACATTGCGTGGTTCCTTTCAGATAAACGCATCGGCCACCAATCCGAGAAGGATCCCCAAACGGATTCCTGTATCGATGTCTGCGACAGTATTGTGTTACGCACAAACAAGTGGAGGAGCGAGCGTCATAATTTCCAGGATGGTGTTGATTTTTTCAGATGATAATCTAATCGCCCTCAGCCTGAAGCGGAAGAAAATAAACACGACCCAGGAGAATGTTTACTTCATGAACCCAGAAGTTCATCTCCCCTGACTGGGTTTGGACCTGCGTAAGATGAAGGAAGTATCCTGTCCATCTGCTACAGATTTCCTCAGAAGCTACTTCCCTGAGTTGGACAAACCGCTCCAGCTTGAGTAGTTTCCATCACCAGCCCTTGATAATGGAGACAACAGATCCCTGCATGAGCAGCTTTAGCACATTGCTAACCACACAAGATTGCCTGTTGATCTACTGGTAGATCGACGCCTTAGGGCTCTCTGGGCACAGCACACAGTCGCAGAGATAAGGAAGCAGAAAAAGAATGGATGGGGTTTCAGCAAAAGCCAGACTTGACAACCTACCTCCAAATCTTTCCCCTTACAGCCAATAATAAAATGTTTTTCTTTTTCTAATGAGATCTCATCTTGTTAACTCGTTTACAGAGCTGCAGGGTTTTCACAATCTTCTGGAAGGGTGCATTAGGTATTTGAAGGGGGGTGGGTATGCACACTTCCTTATCTTGGAAATTGTATTTTGTTTGCTGCCCATCTTGTGCAGGCAAACCCATAGAAGGCAGCTGCAGGACCAAGGGTTGCCAGAACAGCATCTGGCCCATGGACTTATGGGAAATCCCAGGATTCCATCTGTCAGGCCTCCACAAGGGAGCCCTTCATCAAGCAGCTGGAGTGGGAGGAGCAGAAGTAGCCCAACAACTTTCATTCTGTCCCTGTTCTCTGTTGATAGTGCCATGTCATATTACATCCTTTTCCATCAAAGTCTTTTGATCTAAGGTTTTTACGTCAAGTGACAAATAATTAATGCTGATTGACAAAGCCAAAACTGTGAACACATTAGGTTTTCTTTGCAGTTTTCGTACTTCTGTTCTTTTGAGTAATTTTCCATAAAGTTCCAGCTGCTCAAAACAATAGTTGCAGTCACATCTGTTACCAGCGTCCACATTATCCTTCAGCTGCCGGCTTCCTCAGTGGAACTCATTCCCATGAAGATCTGCCCAGTTGGACAGGGCTAACCCTACTATTCATCCATCCATTTTCCAAACCGCTTATCCCATTGGGTCGCGGGGGGTCCGGAGCCTATCCCGGAATCAATGGGCACGAGGCAGGGAACAACCCAGGATGGGGGGCCAGCCCATCGCAGGGCACACTCACACACCATTCACTCACACATGCACACCTACGGGCAATTCAGCAACTCCAATCAGCCTCAGCATGTTTTTGGACTGTGGGGGGAAACCAGAGTACCCGGAGGAAACCCCACGACGACACGGGGAGAACATGCAAACTCCGCACACATGTGACCCAGGCGGAGACTCGAACCCGGGTCCCAGAGGTGTGAGGCGACAGTGCTAACCACTGCACCACCATGCCGCCCCTCTAACCCTACTACTAAGACCAAATATCTTATCCACCTAAAACAAAAGACCTTTCTGTTGTCTGTCCACATATAACCCATAACACTGTGCTTACAGTATGTGATTCACTATGACCACAATGACTTCCTGATTGCTCTTCAAGTCATCCTGTGGAAGGCATATGCTTGGACTTAGCTTTGTCTTATAATGCTCAGTCCTTAAGCATTGCGCAGTTCCTGTTATTTTTTATTGATTTCTTTTTGGAACCCAAGACAAAAGTCTAACTGACTTTCATAACAGCAACAACTTTGTACATTAACGTGTTAGCATCTGCATACCTAAGCAGCTTGAAGTCAGATGTTTTTTTGTTTTTTAACAATGATTTCTTGGCTGGAAGTCTGCCCCCCACCTGTGCCAAACGAGTTCTTTCCCACTGAGAGGAAACTTGTTGATTCACAGTATGAAGATCACTGTTTCTCTTACTGTGCAGAACCACATCAATCAAAAGCAAGTTAATGGCTGGCAAAAGCCTATATAACGTGCCTCAGCTTACTGTGCCACAGGAACATTAAACAGGCTATAAATACCCCCCAATTAGGGACGACGCGGCGCCTGACAAGCATTGCTGAGACGGTAATAGGCGGGAGGGGGAGCAGGTCTTAAGTGCCGCCCACGTTATACTAACACTCACCTCTAATCAGATCACGCTGACTATCTTTTGTCCAGAGCCCATGAATTTACAATTATTGTCAACCCTATGTTTCACGAAGATTGCATTCGCAGCGGAGAGGTGCTTAATTCTATAAAACCGCTGATCTAAATAGAAAAGATGGCGTTTTACAAGTGGAGCACACCTATGCCTATCAATTCGAGAAATGATAGAAATGCTGCAGGGTCACTAAAAAGCGTGTTTTACACAGCCATCAGAAATGCGAAAGTGGAGGAAATTAAATATCATGCTAAGTATTTCTCGTAAATTATTCCTCTTCTGAAATAAATAACCAATTTAAATCAGCCAAAGAGGTAATAAAAAAGTGAGTTTTTGCTTTCCAAAATTAAAGTTTATCCACATTGTGTCAAGCAATAGGTCAAATGCATCTAAATAGCTGCAATGCTTATTAATGTCTTACATTAACAACATTACCCGTTTGCCCCCTACGACAGCTATGGCGTCCTATTAAAATCGTTTGTTTCTGTGATGTCGGTTCAGAGATACCAGGGCAGTGTCTGTTAACCAAGGTTCCTGAGTAAACGAAATGAGCCCGAAAGGGAGAGGCGCCTCGCTCTCAAGGTTGTCGGTTTGAGGTTGTTTCTGTGTGTGTCGTTTACCTTGTTTTCAGCAGATTCTCTGTTTTCCTCCCGTAGTCAATTAATTAATTTCAACTTTGCTGAATTAGTATCTCTAAAATTGCCAATATTGCGCAGCAGAGAGTGTATGTCCTGTAATGGACTGGCATCCCATCTAGGGGTTTATCTCAAAACGCAACGTTACTTTGCACATAACAGTGATTATGTATTTGCTAGGTAAAAAAGCAATAGTAAGATTTCCTTAAAGGTAAAGCCAGCATCTGGTAAACACTGCCCTCTAGTGGCTGTTGTGCTTACGTACTAGTGTCTTCTAATTTTAACAACAAAAATTCAAATATTTCAACTGTGTAAATATGTAATTGTTTTGCATGTAAAATAAAATAGGCTCTTTTTTAGCTTGTAATCTGGGCATGATTAGACCAGTTTTAGGGAGGTTTCAGCCCCTCCCCCCCAAAAAAAAATGTTTTTAGCCACCTCCACCCCCGCAAATATATGTGTATTTATTGGTTTTTACATTATATATGCTTACCATTTCCCCCCGCAATAAAGACTCAGCCCCCATATCCGTTCATCTCTAACTATGCCTGCAATTGTCATGTTATGACTGTAATAGCTCAGGAGGTGAAAGATTCACTGAGAAAGTTCACCATTATTAAAGCATCAAGTATTTAAAATACAGAACGAAATCAATATGAATCTGATAAGAAAGAAGCTCAATTTGAGAAATGAAACTTATCACGAAAAAACAAAACTATGGAAAGTTTACTACGCAACAGAAAATTGACTAGACAAATATTATCTCCATTTTTAGAAAGAAGCGAAAAGTTACCGTAGTGAAAACAGACATCCCCAGGCGTGACAGGGTGCTGTAAAAGGTGGTGGGTTGGCAGCTGGGCAGGCGTGACAGGATGTTGTAAAAGGTGGCGAGTTGGCAGCTGGGCAGGTGTGACAGGGTGCTGTAAAAGGTGGCGGGTTGGCAGCTGGGCAGGTGTGACAGGGTGTTGTAAAAGGTGGCGGGTTGGCAGCTGGGCAGGCGTGACAGGATGCTGTAAAAGGTGGCGGGTTGGCAGCTGGGCAGGCGTGACAGGGTGCTGTAAAAGGTGGCAGGTTGGCAGCTGGGCAGGTGTGACAGGGTGCTGTAAAGGGTGGCGGGTTGGCAGCTGGGCAGGCGTGACAGGGTGCTGTAAAAGGTGGCAGGTTGGCAGCTGGGCAGGTGTGACAGGGTGCTGTAAAGGGTGGCGGGTTGGCAGCTGGGCAGGCGCGACAGGGTGCTGTAAAAGGTGGCGGGTTGGCAGCTGGGCAGGTGTGACAGGGTGCTGTAAAGGGTGGCGAGTTGGCAGCTGGGCAGACGTGACAGGGTGCTGTAAAAGGTGGCGGGTTGGCAGCTGGGCAGGTGTGACAGGGTGCTGTAAAGGGTGGCGAGTTGGCAGCTGGGCAGACGTGACAGGGTGCTGTAAAAGGTGGCGGGTTGGCAGCTGGGCAGGCGCGACAGGGTGCTGTAAAAGGTGGCAGGTTGGCAGCTGGGCAGGCGTGACAGGGTGCTGTAACAGGTGGCAGGTTGGCAGCTGGGCAGACGTGACAGGATGTTGTAAAAGGTGGCGGGTTGGCAGCTGGGCAGGCGTGACAGGGTGCTGTAACAGGTGGCAGGTTGGCAGCTGGGCAGGCGCGACAGGGTGCTGTAACAGGTGGCAGGTTGGCAGCTGGGCAGACGTGACAGGATGTTGTAAAAGGTGGCGGGTTGGCAGCTGGGCAGGCGCGACAGGGTGCTGTAACAGGTGGCAGGTTGGCAGCTGGGCAGGCGTGACAGGATGTTGTAAAAGGTGGCGGGTTGGCAGCTGGGCAGGCGCGACAGGGTGCTGTAACAGGTGGCAGGTTGGCAGCTGGGCAGACGTGACAGGATGTTGTAAAAGGTGGCGGGTTGGCAGCTGGGCAGGCGTGACAGGGTGCTGTAACAGGTGGCAGGTTGGCAGCTGGGCAGACGTGACAGGATGTTGTAAAAGGTGGTGGGTTGGCAGCTGGGCAGGCGTGACAGGGTGCTGTAAAAGGTGGCAGGTTGGCAGCTGGGCAGGCGCGACAGGGTGCTGTAAAAGGTGGTGGGTTGGCAGCTGGGCAGGCGTGACAGGGTGCTGTAACAGGTGGCAGGTTGGCAGCTGGGCAGACGTGACAGGATGTTGTAAAAGGTGGTGGGTTGGCAGCTGGGCAGGCGTGACAGGGTGCTGTAAAAGGTGGCAGGTTGGCAGCTGGGCAGGCGCGACAGAGTGCTGTAAAAGGTGGCAGGTTGGCAGCTGGGCAGACGTGACAGGGTGCTGTAAAGGGTGGCGGGTTGGCAGCTGGGCAGACGTGACAGGGTGCTGTAAAAGGTGGTGGGTTGGCAGCTGGGCAGGCGCGACAGGGTGCTGTAAAAGGTGGCAGGTTGGCAGCTGGGCAGGCGCGACAGGGTGCTGTAAAAGGTGGCAGGTTGGCAGCTGGGCAGACGTGACAGGGTGCTGTAAAGGGTGGCGGGTTGGCAGCTGGGCAGGCGTGACAGGGTGCTGTAAAGGGTGGCGGGTTGGCAGCTGGGCAGGCGTGACAGGGTGCTGTAAAAGGTGGCGAGTTGGCAGCTGGGCAGGCGTGACAGGGTGCTGTAAAAGGTGGCGGGTTGGCAGCTGGGCAGGCGTGACAGGGTGCTGTAAAGGGTGGCGGGTTGGCAGCTGGGCAGGCGTGACAGGGTGCTGTAAAAGGTGGCGGGTTGGCAGCTGGACAGGCGCGACAGGGTGCTGTAAAAGGTGGCGAGTTGGCAGCTGGGCAGACGTGACAGGGTGCTGTAAAAGGTGGCGGGTTGGCAGCTGGGCAGGCGCGACAGGGTGCTGTAAAAGGTGGCGAGTTGGCAGCTGGGCAGACGTGACAGGGTGCTGTAAAAGGTGGCGGGTTGGCAGCTGGGCAGGCGCGACAGGGTGCTGTAAAAGGTGGCGGGTTGGCAGCTGGGCAGACGTGACAGGGTGCTGTAAAGGGTGGCGGGTTGGCAGCTGGGCAGACGTGACAGGGTGCTGTAAAAGGTGGCGGGTTGGCAGCTGGGCAGGCGTGACAGGGTGCTGTAAAAGGTGGCGGGTTGGCAGCTGGGCAGGTGCATCATCTTCCATCTTGCACTTTCCAGGACAGCTAGTTAACAGTGAACGGCACTCAGCTTCTTGAAATATTCTCTTTGATCTCATCACTCTGAAGTGATTAAATGTTTCAGTTGCCTTACCACATTCACATTTCAAAGCGGCTCTCATTGCAACAGTGTTGCTCTGACTCCATTATCAAATGTAACTTTTGATGTAAAATTTTTTCTCCATTTCAATACAGTTAACAGTCTCAAATATACTGTAAAAATCCCAATAACTATAAACATAAGGAATGTCTTTTGTAAACATTAAAATAATGTAATTATTTATTTCATACAGAATCGTTGTTAATTAGATTGCCACATTAGAAGAAGATTCTCAGTAGTTCACAAGGATTTCCTCAGCACGGAAAATTAGGTCCACTCATTTTTACAAAAATATTCGCAGAATTGCTGGCATAGGCAAAACTGCAGTCAAAAGTTTATTTGAAATGTCTATTTATAGTAATACTTTGTACCACCAGGGGGAGGTACTGCACCGAAGTGAAGAGATTTCACAGAAACGTGAGTGTGAGCTTCATGTGAAACGGAGGAGGCGTGTGCATACTGATGGCTCACCTCGCCTTTTGTCCCCAAGACAGAATTGTAGTCAAAATTTCGAGGAGAATTTAAATGTAATTTTAACTGGTTCCGAACTTACTTTGAACAACTGAATTGGTCTACATTAGACTCCTGTAAATTCGTTAATCTCCAGAATTCCACAGTAAACCAAAGCATGTGGTCTGCAATATTCAAATAGTATTTTCACCCAGAAACGATAATGGATAATAACGTAGCTGTTTTGGGTTGTCGTTCTACTTTGTGAATACAACTTAATCACGAAATGTCGTCATTAACGCTGTGATATCAGTACCGATATCTAATGTGCTCACGCTGCAATGTGTCAATGAGTTGTGTCTGTACATGGTGAACGGCACTTGTCAGTGACAGCGTGTAAAGACATGGCCCTGATCTGCCTTTTGGCTGCTGCTGCTGTGAGATTATTACATTACGTACAAACAAGGTGGTGGGGGAGGGGTTAGAGTGCAGGACAAGAAGGCGAACAGTCGTTTATAAAGCTGTATTGAAGGAGACTACCCGTTCTATCGTTCTATCATTTTTAGTCTGTTAAACGAAATTCAAAACCTGCGCACATCTTTCCCAAAACAGACCAAGCGTAGCACTGCTGCCGGACATCAGTAGTTCTAGGTGTTTGTGAAGTTTGCACTCCTCGTGTTGTGCTGGTCTCCTCCAGGTTCTCCAGTTTCATCCTACAATTAAAAGACACTGTAGTTAGGCTGGCTCGCCCTTAGTGTGTGTGCCCTGCGATGGGCTGGCATCCTGCCTTTTGCACAGTGCTGCCTTGAACAACACGGATAAAACGTTCAGCCAGTCATTTTAAACATGAAAACAAAGACATGAAAGGAAACATTGCCTGCAGTTATTTAGCACTGTAATAACAAATTTTGTTATAATCATAAATATATATAATATTCCATGAGTTACTGTTCACCGCCCTCTCTGAGAGGTTGAACACACTGTGGAATGCAGAGAAACAGTATTTTTAATGCCATGCAACTGCAGCCTGACGTGCAGGTATCTACACTCTCAGCTTGCTCTCAGGCTTCCTGAACGGAGCACTGCATGGCTGTAATGTTCTGCTGATGGTCAGCTCATACTGTACAGTAGCTTCTCAGAGGTCTGTCTTAGTTAGGCAACTTTAGTGTTAGTTTTTTAAACTTATTTGAAAGAACTGTTTGATTCACAGCTGAGAATGGCCGCACTGAAAACGGGGGCTGATTTTGGGACATTCCACCCAAATGTGATGCCTTTTCCCGGGATACAAATTCGCACAACAGCAAAACTCCAGGGCGTTCTGCTTACAGGAAGCCGGCCCCCTCCCACTCATCAGCCTTTTCCCCCTGAATGAGTCAGTGAATGACCCAGTTGAACACAGGTACCGAAAACAGCGGCAGCCTTGCCAGTGAAGCGGCACTTCAGCACCATGTGGAAATCAGGTCGCATGCTGCCACTTTCTAGCTGCGCACCAGCAGCCCTGCTAATTAGTGTGTTTGAAGGCCTGAAATAGCTTTGATGAGGCAGGTTTTTATGAAGGAAAGGAAAAATCTATCAAAAATCAAGCTGGTTTATTGTCATTGCAACAGCATGGGGTAGCATGAAAGAGAAAGAAATTAACTACCAAGGTCCTCTGCAATTAAAAGAACAGATAAAAAATAAAGATCACAATAGTGTTAATGATATGAATATGCATATTAACTGTTATTGCACAAGAAAAGAGTCAGCAGAAGTTATAAGTCTGGCAGCTTCTGGTCTGCCCTCAGTTTTCCAGTACTAACCCTTTCTGCCATTTCTCTCATTTCATGTAACAGAGCACACTGTGTGGGGGGAAACCAGCTTAAGCATGACCCTGTACAGAGGAAATCAGTTCATTACCGTCCGTCTTCCAAGGACACTGAATGCACTGTTTTTCCAGTTATTGTTATCAAACAAAAACACAACATTTCTGTTACAGATTATTGAAGAACCTTCTGCTACTGCAGCTGACTAGTAGACTACTAGACACTTCATGCAGTAAAGGAAGTTTTTTTTTGTTTTCTTTAACTTATATAACATTAGTATGTTATGTTATGTAACTGCAGCCTCAGTATGGTATGAGATGTTAATACATTTATGATCCATGGTATGTGGCCCCCCGAGACCCAGTAGGATAAGCGGTTTGGAAAATGGATGGATGGATAATAATAATAATAATAATAATAATAATGCATGCTTTTCATAAAGGAAGCAATATCTTTGGATACTTTTATATGAGTGTGATTTTCAAATGTAGGTTGTGGATCTGAGTCAGAGGTTATGATCTGTCTTTAAATTGCATTTTTATTCTATTTTTAATCCGCCATGATGTCCAAATGCATTGGGGGGGGGGGGTTTCCCAATGGAAGTAAAGCGGTATAGCCTTTGTCTGAGTTCATGTTTAACTGACAATTCTTCTCCAGAATATAATACCAGCTGGTTAATGGTGGAGTCTCAGGCAGAATCTGACTTGCTAACAGACATGCAAAGGTATGTTATACTTTGGGCCAGCTGACAATTACTCTTGCTAGAGAATTTTTCAGTTCTGCATTAAAGCTTCTAGTCAGAATGAGGTCTACGGCTGCCCGACAGTTAGTAAGTAACCAGCCTGTTACTTCTAAACGATACTTTGTTAACTTTCATTTGGCAGAGTTACATTGCAATAAATAAAAGAGTCACAATCCCTAATCCTTCCTTTTTATAAGCATGTGCACCCTTCTATACTGCTATACAATGCTTGTCTGGTGAGGTATTCCACACCGGAATGTTTGTTCATTGTTGATGGGACTGAATTTTGTTTCACAGATGTCCTCCTACGAGATCCATGGAGAGGAAAGAGGAATCTAGCTACTCTAGAGCTGTTTTTCAGTCCTTTCCAGCGTAGGGTGTGTTTTTATAGCTGCTGTTCTCATCAGTTTTTTCTTTTTTTTTTACCTTGCTAGTGCCATGTTGGTTTGCCCCTCTGGGAGCAGCAAGGGAGTCCAGCAGTGGACCTGTGTGCCCCATAAACACTCCCCCATATGTGGGGGGACCCGGAAGAGGCAACCCCTCACCTCCCTCCGGCTGGGCAGCTTCTTTTGTGCGAAGCAGCAGCTCATAGCCCCCAGGGAGTGGCCTTGTCAGGGCAGCCCTCCCTCCTCTCTCATTTCACTGCGGGGCTTGTAGATGAGGCTGTGATGGGGGGGGGGGGGGGGGGGCGGAGCCGGGGAGTATGGTAATTTCCTCTGGAGGAAGTTACCAAACTGTAGAGGAATGCGTGGAGATGACCAGGCCCTCGGCTGACTGCGACTGGGATCGCAAGTGAGTGAGGGGCGGCCGAGCCGAGCTCTCCGTGGCAGATGACAATATGCCCCATTTCACCGTCGTGCCCGTGGAAGATAACACCCTGCCCAGCTACGACAGTCTGGAGGGCATCAACTGGGTGGATCACAGGGACAGTGGCCACAGCTACCCAGGACATCTGGAGACTGTGAGCTCCGATGGTGAGTTTTTACAAGGGATTCAAACTTTTCTAGAACTTTCTTTTTTCTTCTCTACTTAAATATAATCTCCGTAATAAAACAAAAGTATGACTTGGAAAGAATTGCTGCGGTTCGTCTACTTTCAGCTGTTTATGGGACAGCAGTAAAAGACGACGTTACTTCGTGGAATGTGATGAGCAGACTGTGTGCGTTACGCCTGGGTCATGTGACAGCATGGCACTGAAGTGCTACCTTTTTTTTCCGAACGTTATGGGGATTGCGAGGGATTTCCCAGGGGCTTCTTCCTGTAGCTCCACAGGCTCGGAGTCAGCGTGGGCAGCCTGGATGTGCCGCCAGATGGGGCCAAACAATGAGAGCAGGGCTTTTGGAAAGACACAAAAAGGAATAACAATCGGAGGACCAAGGGAGGGGCACCCAACGGGGTTGCCAGACAACAGTGGGCCTTCAGCAAGGGGAGGGGGAGATGAGACAGGACTAAGGGGTGTGGGGGGTGTTCCTTGAACGAGCACAGGCTGGACTGTTTTCCCACACAAAGGACACGCTCTCCTCGTGCTTGAAGCGTCCCTGTTTTTGGAGTCGAGGCGGCGTGAGGGAGGCAGGGAGGAGTGTCCAGGGCTCCCCTTTCACATCTTTGGCGCGTGAGCCGAATGCGCCGCTGCCACACCTTCGTGGAGATAATGCAGCCGATTATGGGCGAGGAGGCCGCTCCCATCACGCTCGATTGGCACAGCTTTGTGAAGGTGCCACTAGCAGCCACCCAATTGTCATGTTCCCGTGGGGGGGGGGGGGGGGGGGGGGGCGGGGGCGTGAACCACAAGCCGGCAGTTTCCAGATGCTGGCGCCGCACTGCCAGAGCATCGACATTCACGCTGCCATATATAGCCTGCCAGACGAATCAGTCTTTTCCTGGCCAAGTTATGTGAAAGTGTGTTTCTCTAGTAAGCGTGTCAGAGAATAACCTCAGACAGGGGAAACTTGGACAGGTCAAGTATTGCTTCGCTCATTGCTGGTTTCCACCTTCAAATGGGCAAAACTTTTCCATCTTGTGTCTTGAACAACCAAAAAAGGCTCATTTTATTTTGACATTATCTAGGCTGTTTGAAATGGTTCCCTCATTCACTCCATCACAATTCCCTACATAGTAAAATTCATGTGGTTCCTCTTTTATAGGGGACTAGTCAGTGAAAAATAACGGATTCGGACTCCGCTACTGGTATCCTAGCAACCTTTGACAACTGACTTATACACAAATAGCCATATACAGCAGCAACATAAATGGAGAAAGGAGATAGATATGGACGTGTCAGCCTGTAATTTATTACAATGATAATATTAATGTTTTAATTTTTATTTCATCATAATTATTTGACATTGAAATGCCAATTTTGCTCTTTTCAGATTGCTAACTTACATTTGTTTACAAAGTTGCTCTCTTGTACTTATTTGTAATACAAGCTGTCAGTTGACTTTACCTTTGTATTATGGTATATATTACATTATGACATTACATTTATTTGTAAACACTATAGTGTACTTTGTCTATACACTACAACTTGCAGTGCATTGTGGGGATGTAACGGTACACTATATGGTGAGTCAGATTTGCTGGAGTCAATTTGAATGACGCTACAAAGTAGCAGACATACTAAACTTGTTGCATAAAGGCGAAACATGGTGACTGTGTATTTTATTTAACTTCATTATACTTTGTTATGCTTGGTTTTGAGGAAAACACTAATATTTCCCTGCCTGCTAAACATAAGAGTGGACAGTCAAACTTTGAAGCTCTTTTCTGTTTCCGTTTCAGTGTGTTTTGCCTTGTTTTGTCTTGTTTCGCCATGTTTCGTCTAGTTTCGCCTTGGTCTGGCAGTGCACTATTTCTGGAACAGGGAGCGATTCCAAATAAGCCTTAGTAGCCAAAACTAATGTTTGCTGAGGGCTGCAATTCTAACAATGTACCACTGACCCACTTCTCTATAATCTGTCAATGCATTTCCCAGGATGAATCTTCCGCACTATTGTGCTGGGGATGTGTGTTTTCTCAGCTCTGAAATGCATACATGTTCATCTTAGCGACTGCTGACCTGAGGTGACCTTACGTGTCCTGGTGTGTAGCTTGGTAAAAGGCTCGGAATTTCCTGTGATGCGTTGTAGCAGTTTACCTAACATCCCCACTGTGTGAGACTCTCAGACGTCATCGGACAGACGAGAGTGAAAAGCCGGAGAGAATATGACAAAGGCTCCTAGGCAGTAATCAGACTTTTGAGAGACTGATATTATAATAATTATTATTATTACGTGTATATTATATAATATTTTTTATCTTATATTGTAGGTTATATTGGAGATGATTACGTACCATTGTTAGATTCAGGTTCAGAGTAGTTATTTCATGCTAAATAACGTTAGCGTGCTATTAGTGCTCATTCTTTTGATTACAAGTTTATGTCCTTAAGTATTATGGTAACTACTGTCCATGCAGTGGTGCAGAGCATGAGGGAGATAACAAATATGTAATGGAAGATCTTAGCAGCGGTGGGCAGGAGCTCAGACAAGGAGGGAGATGCTGGTGTGTGACCTGATTTCTCGCGGGTGAAAGAAGCTGAGAGCCTGGTGCAAAGCTGAAGAGCACCTTGGGTGCTGAGAGTGCCAGGTCCACAGAGTAGGTTCTGTCCGTACGTGAGGCTGAGAGGCTCCTCTGTGTGGCACTGGACAGAGTGACCATTGTACAGATACCGCAGATTCCAGAAATTCAGGTTCCGTGGCATAAAAAAAAAACGTGTGTGTCAGTGTGTCTGTGTGTTTGTTCACTGCCCTGAAAATGAGTTCAGGCCAACAGCACCCAGGAGACAGGCTGTGTTGCACTCATAATCGTGGGGCGACTGAACAAAATAGATCGGTTTCACTCCTCAGACTCCTGGCTACGCTTAGAACAGTTCTGGACCTCCTCTGAAGGAGAGTGACTGCACACATACAGGGATAGAGAGAAAGGTATTAAAACACAATTAAATGAGTGTTTACTCCCTACCGACAGCTGACATGTCACCTTGTAAAAGAGGAATGGACAGCTGGTAGAATAATGTGAGCCATTGGGAATAAGGAGGCTCTCAGTGAGGCTAAAATTAAATTCAAATGAAATTAGCGAAGCATTTTTGTAGCTGTTACAGCTGCCACCCATCCTATCTTTACAGGATAGTCCTGTATCGAAAAATAAAACGCTGTGGTCCCTTTTGAACCAGAATGAGACATGATTCAACCCCTATTCTGTATCCAGGCAGAAGTACAAGTTAATCCAGACCACTGCGTGGAAAATTTTATAATTGGGGAATGCCCCTCTACCCCCAGGGCCCCCCCCCCCCCCCCCCCCAGCGAATTTTAGGGGAGTACCATCTATTTCTATTGACAGCGGCAATAAAGAGTGTAAAATTATTCATATTAATGTATATTAGCATTCATACTGTGCTAATACCTTTGATTATAAGACTTAAATACAGCTTAAATACAACTGAAATGAAATTCGTCATGAAGATGTCACTGTTTCTGAAACAGCTGAATCTGGGTCTTATTTGAGAGGTGGTCTTGAAATGATGTGGATGCAAAACACAATGGCCTTGGCTTTGGTATGGGTTTAGCAGCCTTGGAATCAGACACAAATTTATGTAAATTAGGTTTATGTAAAGTAAAGCATGTCTAGCAATGCGTTTTAAAGCTATGTGTTCTCACATTATGCTTGAGTGTGGCACACGCGTGTTATTCGCCCCCCTGAGGATGGTGGCAGACATTATGTGCTGGCCTGTTTCTTCCCATTTTCACAAATGTCTCTAAGAGTATTGTGCTCCAGTTGTTGCCTATTTCAATTTTAACTGTAAAAGTTTCAAAGTAAGTTCAATAAGAACCATAATATTCCCTGCAACATGGAGGATACTGGATTTATGAAATCTATAGTATTTAGTTTCAAGGGGCATACAGGTTTAAATTTAACTATATTTTTTAAGGTGACAAGTGTTGCAGGTTTGACGTTTCCCTTATGTGCTGTAACTGGACCAGTGAGCTTGGGTCAGCACTGTACCAGTGGGCTCGGGTCAGCACTGCACCAGTGGGCTCGGGTCAGCACTGCACACACTTCTGCTCATGTCCGTGGCTTCACCGGTAGCAGTTGGGTTTAAGTCACAAACCTGAGCACATTCCTCTGCAGACCAGAGCTTATGGACACACCTAACTGCGGACTGCGGCAAATACACCTGAATGGAAACAGGAAGGAGGGAATTTGAGAGTAAATGATGGAGAATCAAGGGATTTAATACCTCATGCAGTAATGCTCACTTCATTCAGTGTTTTTCCTGTGGAAATTAGGTTTGGGTAAAAGCCCCTAATACAGTGGGCGGAATTGCCAGTAATCGGTGAACTCCTGAACTGGAAGCAAACCAGGAAGGCTGTGTACCAAACAGCTTGTGCCCTGTGGATGGCAGCCCAATTCGATTATGCGTTGAGCGGTTCCTCAGATTTTCCCAGACTGTATCTCCTCAAACACAACACCCTTTTATTCTGCTAAAAGAGCAACAGTCAGCACTTTATTTTTACTTCCCTTGGGGTCTGTTTTCTTCATAGCAGTCCCAAAATGTTGGAACCAAGTGTGCTAACATTTCTCTTCTATACGCTTCACGTGAAGGTCCCATCCGTGACCACGGACAGCTTTTCTTACAACAAAGCAATGCTGAACGGAACTGCTAATAAACTAGTAAAGCAGCCTGATATGGAGAGAACTACAGTTCTGATCCAACAGTAAAACTGAGGGTTAGATGATTAAACGTACAGGAACGACATGGAAAACTGGCTCCGTCTGCAGGCGGCCCGCAGGTGCCGTCCATAATAAGACGAAATCAGTGTCACATGCCTGCAGTGGTCTTGCTGTTGGTGTTAATGTCTGCTCTGTTTAAAAATCTGATGGTAAACCAGTCTGATGGTAGCCCCGTGTACCTATGTGGAGAGCTTCCATGTTCTGAAATATAACAAGAAATGGAATCTACACAATGGTGGGTCATAACAGCTAAAAAGCACCTCTTGAAGTTCCATTATATGGAGAGTAACAATACTTTATAACCAGACTTAATGCATGCAAACGTATATATAAAATATTAAGTATTTAGCATATTTCCATTCTTTCTTCTTCCAGCTCTTTATTCTGAGCAGGATTTCAGGGTACTGAGCCCAAAATAGTTCCCTTACCTTATGGTTCAATACTTGAGTACTTAACAAAGGGATTGAAGTAAGGTACCTCATTTCCAAGGGTGTACAGCAGTTTCCATCTTGGGGATTCAGCCTGTAAACATCTGGCAAAAATATCAGGTCATTGACGGCATCTCTGGCTTGAGCTGATCATCACATGCGGTGGATGGAGAAAGACCATGAAGCGTCTGCCAAATCCTGTAAATCTATTAGAGATTTGGTAGCGACACTGAAGTTCTGTCAGTTAGCTGGAGGCCAAGTCTGCATACATATGACCACAAGAAAACTCTTAACCCATAAAGTGCTACATATGTAACTGTCTGTCAGGTCAATTCCTCATTTGCTCCTGGGGAAAACTGAAAACGGTCGTTACCTATTCTGATGCAAGCGGTGAGAAGGAACATCATGCAAGCTGCTTGCTTCCAACTTCTTTGGATGTACAGCTACATGTACATCATTAAGGTGAACTCAAAAGCTCTTTAGATTTCTAATTAAATCCCCTCTCCCCCCCCCAGCTCCCAAGCCCTTCTGGTTGTGCAATTCCACAATCCAGGTGGTTCTCCGTGGGGTCGAATTACTTAAGGAGTAGTCGGCCAAGTAACAGCGTGAGGTAAAACGGTCCGAGTAGACCTGCTTCTTTCTTAGGCTTCATTAAATCCATCTTAAATGTTCATTAGCAGCGAAAGGCTGAGTGCTGGCGGCCGAAAAAATCTTTACACTCTAAGGAGCTAACAAGTTTCTCTCAACGGCATTAAACTCTATGCCTGGAATGGTCGTCAAATGTGCGTAATGAAAAGAAAACATACACTAAACGTAAAAGTGGTAAACATCCAGAAAAACATAGCATGCACACATAGATGATCACATGATCTGCTTGTGGACACTCTCCTATATACTGTAGTTACACCTTACTCTTCATAGGCAGGCCTGGTATCTATGCCAGGACAAATAGGCCACTAGGTAGGAGATGCCTGGGACAGGATGCCAGTTCACTGGAGGGCACATGGGTTTAAAGCCTCAAAGTGAAGTGACAGGACAGCTAATTGATTTTGTATTTTTTTTTTCAAATAATCAGTAAAAAAATTGACTGCATAAATGTTGCAAAACCAGTTAAGTAATTCCTGCCTCTCTTGAACTGGGTTAAAGTTTCTGCCAGGGAATGACTATAACGGCAAGAAGACTGTAAGTTTGTAAAAGGATCTTTGAACATGCGGTTGCCCATTATTATCATCCTTAGGATCATCATCATCATCACTATGACATTGTCCAAAAAAGAGCATTAGTGTGTTCTGGGTGACTCTGGGTGACTCTGGGTGACTCTGGGTGACTGTGGGTGTCTCTGTGACAGAATAGCAGACAAAAGTTCAAAAAAAGAACAACATAGAATATAACAAGCGGGTCGGATCACTCTCTAATTTATGAATAATGTAACAAACTTCTGTAGTTACAAATGGTTTTGAGAAACGCTCATTAATCAGTCTTAAGTGCACAATAAACCACTTAGTGAAGCTTTCGTTAAAGGCATCCCTGAAAATTCATCTAAATGTGCCTAAATATATCTTATGGAAATTTGTCACATTTTGTTGTCATTACATAATGTGGTGTTATTACATATTGCATTGTTACGTAGGGTTTTATTTTTATGTATAAAAATAGGGAAAGACGTCAAGTGGAAGTTCTTTTTATGTGCACAAGTATATGTTTGTCACGGTTACTCTGTGGCACCTAGACCTACTTTAGACCAGCAGGGTTGCAGGTTTGGTTCCTGCCCTTAGCTGTATGTGCATGTTGAGTTTGCATGTCCTGCCTGCTTTTTTGTGTGTTTCCTTCCACACTCTCAGAAATGATGTCACTAGGCAAGTGGGCATCTCTCTCTCTGTGAAGGAGCGGCATCCTGTCCAGGTTTTTTCCCCTCTCCTGTGCTCCCTGGGACCGGTTCCTGGCTCACAGTAGCCCTGTACTGAATCAGCCATTATGGAATATAGATAGATGACAATGATGTAAAGAAGAGGACCGATTCAGCAGCAGTTTCACGGTCATGGTGGGCCTCTCGTATAAAATTACATAAATCACGTTTATCTTGCTTCGTGATGCGTGTTGACTGATGTCATAAGAAGCCAAGTGACTGGTATGGTGCATCCATTACAATGTTAAGAAGCCGTGAGGAGGGAAAACAGGAAGTGAAGCGTCTCATTTTGGGTCACCATTGGCTCCCGCACGTGGCTGCGGGTGAATTTCACCATCACAGCTGTAACTTGTTTCAGCATGTGTGTCTGTTTTCAGGCCGTATGTTTCTAGCTACTTTTTTTAACGTGCCAGAGTTTTCTCTGTTACGGCCTGTAAGATGCTCTGGCCTTAAGGCCTGAGACATATAATTCACTCTGTTCTGTTTTTTTTTCCCTGTAGCAACTGCACAAACACTGACATGCCGCGGCTGTCTTAAAATAATGACTGGGAACATGCCTTATCCGCCTTATGTGGGCCAATCGAAGCACGGAATACTCAGCTATTTTTAAAAGAGAACAGAGTCTGCTGAATGCAGAGCAGAGTGTTTACCTCTTCGTTGCTTAAGGAATCATATTAAAAGAACATTTAAAATCAAGTTTTTTTAAGGCTGTTTAGGTTAGAGACTGTAATGTATCAATGGTCAGATCCATACTTCAGTATCAGTACTTTGATTTGGTATAAATTACCATTGACAACTATCGATTACCAATATTTGTTTTCTTCAAAGTTGCTCTTAATGTTTTCCTAAAACATACAATTCGTCGCACATTTTCTGCACCTAGACACAGAGTACTTAAATATACCTACAATCAATGACCAGATCTGTGACCTGGAAGAATTCCAAGAAGTTCTTTTTTGTTTGCAGTTTTAATTTCGTTTCATTAACATTTTGATTAACATACATGTAGCGCTATCTAACTTCGGTAAATTTGCATTTTTAAATGTACACTAGTCTTTACAGATTCGTAGTCATTTTAAAATAATTACTATCATTTCCATTTGTAAAAATCTTAAAAATGTTTTTGATACAATAATTCTAGTTCATCTTATACTTTTTAATCAGTCTTGAATTAAAGGCTTGCCACATTGTCCTAACAGGCTGGCAGGGTGAAGGTGTTTGAGTTCTGAGTCTTCCCTGAAGCCGCTGGCCAGTTAGCTGATGTAACTTTGTGCAAAGATCCTTTCCCTCTTTGATCCCTTTAAAAGGCATTTTTGGGAGGCTGTGCTAGCGTGCGCAGACTTGTCCTGGAAGCCGTTTTCTTTTTCTTCCAACTACTAAGCAGCGGGAACACAGAAAGCCGTCTAAATGTTCCTGTTAATCAAGTTAATTACAAGTTTGACGTGAGGTCAACAACAAGGGAGACCCCTGTGCAGTTCTTTACAACGCAATTAACTTTTGGTCGCTTGCAATAATCTTTCAAGTATGCATTTTTTCTTTCTTATCGTATATGCAAAACATGAAATGCACATGCACAAAATGCAAATAACATCATAATGTGTGTCTTGTAAAACTTCCACCGCATGCAGCTGACGGCACGTTATTAAAAGTTAAGCGGTGTTTTCCACCGCTGTGGTGCAATATCAGATATGGACGCTAGAGGGCAACTTTGTATTTTGTCACGCTCATGGCAGAGAATTCGGCTTCAGTCACAATTGCGTATTTACTCTGATATGGCAAATAACGCTTAATGATATATTATTATCTTAAGACTGACCAGCAGGACACGATTATTATTATTATTATTATTATTATTATTATTATTATTATTATTATTATATCGTTATTATGAAACAGTTTACTTTCGTTGTGACCGGTTCTTATTTCGTAATCGTTTGATAGATAAGACTTTATTGATCCCACACTGGGGAAATGTACTTGTCGCAACAGCCAGTAAATAAAAGGAAATAGAAAAGAATCAGACCAAAAAAACTACTATAAGAAATACAATAAATAATAAAATTACTGCACTTTGAATTTGTGTAGCTATGTTTGTTTATGTAATTAAAGTTTATAAAAGGGTGTGTTTAGTCATGACAATGTATACAGCCATAACAGATTCTTATACATTGCTGAAAAATGCTAGGAAGGCAGCGTTACGGATTTGAGGTGAATGATTTCTAAGTGCGTTCCGCATTTTTTGATGCATCACCCAGATGCTGTTTGGTTTTCATGAAAAGGAAAATGCTCATTTCAGTATTATGACAGTGTCTTCATCATGGTCTTTTGGGTCCATATTAAAATTCTTTAAAGTTACTAAAACTCTGTGTGTGTGAGTGGACAAGTGTGTGTGTGCGTGAGTGTGGGTATGTGCTGGGCTTGTGTGCCCCCCCCCCCCAAATTGAGTTTGCCCCTGAGAAGTAGGGCGTCCTGGTCGTTTTCCCTGCCTCTGCTCCAAGCTCAGCAGATGCGAAAGAATGACCAAGCCGAGCGGGATGAATGGCTCCCTAGTGCCTGAAGCAGGTGAGCGGGGTGGGGGGCTCGATGGAGAGGTGCAGCGTCTGCTGACCCCTCACAAGGTGCTAATGTTGGTCGCTATCAGGGCTGACCCCATCCCCACTGTCCTCAGAGGGCTGTGGGGTCTCGGTTGCCATATTGTTTGAGGGGACGCATCCATTCACTGAAATCTGCAATCCTTTTTGGACAAGATTCCACAAGCATTTCCAGCTAAAGCCAGTCTGTTGCTCAAAATTGCCTGTAATTTTTGTCACATTATACTGTATACTGTATACTGTATTGTTCCTAGTCTTTTGAGATTAATGTTATTCATAAAAAGTATACCTCAATATTGTGGAATTACATCCCTTAAACTACATGCTAATTTTTTTCCTCCATTCTGTTTAGTCATTAAATTGAGAAAATACTGTGTCATCAATTGTTTTCAGTAACAGCTGAGTATATTTTTCTCAGTGTATCTGTATTTTTTCTGTGTATTTATTCGTAGCTGTATTTCTGCGTAAAATGTTACTCAGATTTTATTTGAGTAACATTTTACGCATGAATCACGTTCGCTCTCCTTATGGTGTCAAGAGGCTTTAGAGTGTTATAGCAAAGAAATAAGTCAGTACAATACAGTATACATTTAAACAACATTCCATAAAGTATTTCAATCTGAAGCTTATGTTGCCTGACGTATCTCTTTCTGCGTCCGACTTGTGTCACCCTGTCACAGCTCTCCCACGTTTTCAATGCTCGTCTTTTCCAAGGATGATAAGACTTTGTGGTTTCTGTTAGATACTTGTTCCCTAGACTGTGACTGGTATGAGCGGTGGACATGCCGTCAGCCGTAAAGCATTATCGCAGGACATACTTCCTGCTGACTCGCCAATGTATTTCATAAAAGCCATTTCACAGAAAGACTGTCTAACATATGGTCTGCATGCAGCTTAGTATGACCTGTAACACCATGGCAACTGTCGTTGAATAGTTGCCTTTAGAACGGTATCATTCATCTATTAATGAATTACCCAGCAACATAAGTCTGAATCTGAATTATAATTTGTACCCCAGTTACAGTAACTAGATTCTGCAAAGAATCTTTCCTAGTATTATATTTAAAACATACTTGCACAATGCATACAGCTTCACATGCGTAATTGCGGAACTGTATGCATGCAGTTCCACATAAACATGACGATTAGGGGAACCAAGCAAACAAATAATTAGATAGGATGTGAATTTATGCGTGAGTAGAAACAGTTGTTGCTGTTTGCAGTGGATCCTCCTTGTACTTGAAGTCCTGCGAGATGAAGGTTGCCAGGAATTTAAACGATTCTACTGTTCGCATTTGAACTGCTTATTTTTCAGAGACTAATTAATAATTATTAATTAAAGTTAATAACAATATGAAAAAGTTTCGAAAGCCTTGAATATCTTTTCATAGCAGCCTCACCATGATATAAGATGGTGTACATGCGCCCTGCAGACTCTTTGCTGATGGCATGAAGCCAACCACACAAATTTTAAGGAATTCTGGTTTGTACAAATGGAGTATGGAGGTGGGGTGGGGACGCATCCCAGGGGTACAGTCCTGCTGCTATGAGGAGTGTTGACCCAACAAACATACCATTTCCTACTTCCTGTGTTAACCATTATACGCCCCATCATGGAATCCATGTTTTGAACTGCTATTCATTCAATGGTTTATGTGCAGCTGGAGGTCAAACTGTTTTGCTGACTTAAACACCAACTAAACAGGACAAACACTGTGTAACCAGATTACAGGTACAGATTACATCACTGTTATACCACCACGTAACCCACACAATGTTCATGGACAGGATAATCCCATTGGTAAACATGGGCATGACCAATGAAACATGCCCAACATCATTCTCTCTCTCTCTCTGCCCTTGTCAGGCCACGGAAGCCACAAAGAAGACAGCCCCTTCCTCAACAGCAGCGAAACTTCCTCTAGGAGAAATGACTACTATGACAGAAACCTGGCTTTATTTGAGGTCGGCATTCAGCTATCCACCAAACACTCTGAGAATTAGATTTATATACTGGAGAGAATGTATGGTATACGGCATGTTTTAGTCATACATTGACTGTTCCCTTCTGGGCTGCTTTTCTCCCTCCCTTGGTCTTCAGGAGGAACTGGACATCCGGCCCAAAGTGTCATCCCTCCTCAGTCGACTGGTTAGCTACACCAACATCACCCAGGGGGCCAAGGAGCATGAGGAAGCAGAGAGTGCCGAGTCCTCTAAGAGGAAGATACCAAAGGTGAACCTCACAGGGGAAGGGTGCTGTCACCTTTTGGATAACAACGGTCTCACAGTGCACTAATGGGAGTTTTACATGTACAACAATGTTCTGAGGGCAGAAGGAAAATGATTCAGTGAGATAACCAGTCAGATTGTAAGGGGGTGGGTCCAAACTACTGGAGGAGGCAGGACCAACCAATCAGATATCTTGATCTCATCTCCTTTATCCTCTACAATCTGATTGGCTATCTCTCTGAACCAATCATTTTTCCTTCTGCCATCAGAACATTGTTGTATAAGCAACATTCACATGAGCTCATAGTGCTGTCCTTCATGAAAATGTCTTATCTTGACTGGTTGTTTAACAGAAATGTTTTTCCTGGTTTCAGCTTGTTGAGCTCTTGTAAACATGTAGTATAACTGAAACAGTTTCAACACCAATAAGGAATAGGTCACTCCCTTAGGGAGCATGGACTGACCCACAAAAATATGTGACCCCCCCCCAGTCCAATCCAACTTGATATATAACAAACTGATCTTTAATCTTCAAAAAGTATGTTATACGTGCAGTTGCAGCCGTTGCTGAAAGAGTCATTGTTCAGGTATGTGTTTGTGTTTTGTATGTTTTTGTTGATAGTATGTGAGAGTATGTAAATTATATGCAGTGAGTCCCGCCAAGCAAAGCAAATTTTCTTCTTGTATAGGTCCTCATCTATGCCTTTGTTTGATATGGACAGGAACTGTAAGGATGAGGAGGATCTCGGTAAAACTGGCTTGGAGAAAGCTATTCAGTCACTGGTGCAGTGACCCTGTAACTATCTATCAATGCCCAGCAATCCAGCAATCGATTCATTGTTTCCAGTCCACAGCGATGAATTTTTTGCAGTAGTATAATTTAGGGCATTGCGACCTAAGTTAATTAATTAACTGAGCTGGTGGTGACGCTTGACGTCTACATGGAATGGAGGTGCCCTTAAGGAGAGCTTTGGGAACTGAAGTGGTGTTCATCTAGCAGACGAGATATCAGTAGCTTTTTGGAGAACAGAAGACATTCTTGTTTTTTTTTTACTGATCATTTGTATATATTTTAATGTTGTGTTTTTTTTCTGAGCAAGTTACTTATTACCCATATATTTAGCTTTAAACATTTTCTATGACTGCCTAAGAGTTTTCCACTGTGCTGTACCTGAATTTGCAGAATGTGTATGTTCAGCATTCGTTTCTGTTATGTATCTGTGCTTCTTGGTGAGCACTTATAGTTCAGCCATCCCACCCTCCCACCCTGACATGGCACTGCAGCTGCATGCTTCGCAGGACTGACCCGTATCCTGTCCATTGTCCGTTTGTGTTTACAGTCCCCCAACATGGGCACTCTGATGGGCGTTTATCTGCCCTGCCTCCAGAACATCTTCGGAATCATCCTCTTCCTCCGCCTTACTTGGATCGTGGGCATCGCCGGCATCATCCAGTCCCTTCTCATTGTCCTCATGTGCTGCTCCTGCGTAAGCACCGCTCTCCAGTTCTATAGCTCCTCCCCTCACCCCATGAAAACAGCAAACTCTCCAAAAGTACGCATAGAGTACACATCACTGGCCCAATGAAACACATAGGGGTTTAGGATTTGTCTGGCCACCATATCTGATCAACAAGTATATTTACCAGAACTACTGAAAGTACTGATGAAAGCTCACATATGGTACCATCTAAAAGTTTGGACACGCCAAGCCACCTTCAAAGAACAGTGATAGTGAGTCACATCAAATGACCTGGCCACCTGACCTGAAGGAGGAGTGGAGGAGCTGGTCCTAGAGTGAAGGAAAAGCATCCAATGAGTGATTAGCAGAGGTGGAAAGTTCAGCTCCAGAAAGTGAAAATCCAGGCCGAGGTTTTGCTTCAACCGGCCAGTTGAGTACTCTGTGACTATGACTCCTTATGCTCAACTGGTTGGTTGAAGCAAAACCTTGATCTGGATTTGTACTTTCTGTACCTGAACTTTCCACTTCTGATGCTCAACATAAACGTGGAACCTCCTTCAGGACAGCTGGAAAAGCATCGCAGGAGAGCACCTCATGAAACTGGAGGAAAATTTATGCTCAGCCAGTCCCTGGAGCAACGGGTGTTAAGGGTCTTGCTCAAGGGCCCACTGGTGAGATCACTCTGCTCACTCAGGGATTTGAACTGGCAATCTTCCGAGTCTCAATCCGCAGAACTGCCCCAAATTATTATTTTCAGTCTAATACTTTTCTTCAATACCATTTTCCTGTATGCAGTCGCATCACCGTTTGTGATTAAGTCCACAACTGTGGAGTCTTCAGGAAACCTGATGATAGTGTTGGAGGTATTCTTTACACTATGGGTGAATAGGCAGTAGAGCAGTAGGTCCTGTGGAGCCCTGGTCTTCAGTATTATTCAGTGTATTGACATCTTGTCTTTGTTTTTTTTGCAGACAATGCTCACAGCCATTTCAATGAGCGCCATCGCTACAAACGGCGTGGTCCCCGGTAATGACCCAACATTCCTTTAAATTTACTGTCGCTACAACTCAAATAAGCTTTTGCGTAAAGGGCTTATAAATAATAGCTTTTCTCCTCAATGTTTGTATGATGCACGTTATTGAATGCAAAATACTTCCATCAGTCCATCAATATTATGACCATTATAAAATAATTTCAAGGGCTATTCTCATTAAAATTCTAAGCCACGTAAGTAGATTATCAGTTTTGGATCAAAAAAAAAATTATAAATAATAAAATAAGTAGGTCCTTAATTTAAATGTAATATGAGTTCGGTAACCGCTCCCTCACAAATTCTAAAGATATTTTTCTTGTTTTTATTCTAAAACATATTTCTCTCAGCCATAATTAATTAATTCATTAGTTAGTTTGCTTGAATGTCATGTAAAATGATAAATGACCACTTGAACTTGCTTGGCCTCTGCTGTGCTTCTCCCAGCTGGTGGAGCGTACTTCATGATCTCTCGCTCCCTGGGCCCTGAATTTGGGGGAGCTGTGGGGCTCTGCTTTTACCTGGGCACCACCTTTGCAGCTGCCATGTACATCCTGGGAGCCATTGAAATTTTCCTGGTGAGTCAATCTGCAATGATAAAAATTCTCTGGATCCTCTAAGAGACTGGTCCTTTACAGGGCTGAAATCAAAGGAATTGTGGGTCTGTGTGAGAATCAGCCTTATTTATTGTATTATAGTCTTCTTCCTGTCCCTCCCCTCCACCTAAACCCACTCATTGCATTTGTTTTTCATATCCTATGCAGAGCTACATCTTTCCAATGGCGGCCATTTTCCACACCTCTGATGCTCACGGAGGCGACAGTGCCATGCTCAATAACATGAGGGTCTATGGCACCATCTGCCTGGGCCTCATGGCCTTGGTGGTCTTGGTGGGTGTCCGCTATGTCAACAAGTTTGCCTCCCTGTTCCTGGCCTGCGTCATAATATCCATTGTATCCATTTATGTCGGAGCGGTCAAATCCATCTTCAGTCCACCAGAATTTCCGTAAGTTGTTTTTCTGTATTGTCCAGAACGAGACCATAAAGTACAGGGTTTTGATTTCTTGCTGAACCGCTTATTAATTTATTGCCTAGATCTCCCTCCAGATGTTGTTTTAGAACAAAAGAAGGAAGCAAAAATTGAACTTTGAAAAAAAAATCTAAAAAGGGTTTCGGTTTGCTTTCTGGAATTATGTCTGTGGTATAGGAAAATTGTTATTTAGCACAATGGTCCTCGGGCACCCACAGACAGCACACATTTTTGCTCCCTCTCAGCTCCCGGGAGCAAAAATGTGGACTGTCTGGCAGGGAGCATGGAGGGAGTAAAAACTTGGACCAGCTATGGGCCATGAAGGACCGGATTGTGTGAATGTGTAAATTTAGAGAAGCCAATCAGCCTAAATGTGTGTATTTGGACTGTGGTCGGAAAGTGGAAGAAACCTACACAACATTAAGTGAACATGCAGACACTGACTTTATTTAAATGTGTTTATCCTCTCAGCACTTGAATCTTAAAATCAACATTTACCATGTGCGAGAATGATGGAGTTTTCATTGCTGCTCTCCCTTTAGGGTATGCATGTTGGGCAATAGGACCTTAGTCAGACACATGTTTGACGAATGTGGAAAGAACATAGGCAACACCACCATGCCCAGCAAGCTGAGGCAGAACTTCTGCAGCTTAGGAAATGCAAGCGACCCACACTGTGATGAATATTTCTTAAACAACAATGTGACAGAGATCAAGGGAATCCCTGGACTGGCTAGTGGCATCATCAGAGGTGATCCCTTCCTCCACGCCTTTTTGTCAATATTACCTTTTACGCATCACATAATAAATGTGTCATATTTGTTCAGAAAACAATGGGGTATTAACAGAAGTCAGGTTTTTCCTGTTTCGAGGATGAGGTGAACTCTAACCACTGGTACCCTGTGTACTAAAATAGGTGTTGTATGGTCACCTCGCTTCCTGGACATGAAACTTTTGTGGGATTTCTAACAGGATCTTTGTCCTACAGTGTGACAGTTTGCATTATGACATTTGCATTGCAAAATATTAATTATATTTAGTTACTACATTGGAGGCATTAAAATCTTTATCCATTCATATGACAGAATAGTTTATTGAAACAATTGCTCCTGCAACTGGCCAGATGTTTTCATAATGGCATCCATCCTAATGTGCTTCAGAGAACCTGTGGGGCTCCTACTTGGAGAAAGGAGAGATCCTAGAAAAAGCAAGTGAGGCCTCTGTGGATGTCCATGGCTCTCTGGAAAATTTCTATCTATACGTGTCAGCAGATATCACCACTTCCTTCACTTTGCTTGTTGGTATCTTCTTTCCCTCGGCAACCGGTGAGTCGCTCTGCTGCGGATCCCTGTTTGGTTTCACTTTATTCGGTATTACAGATTTACGGATTTTCAAAACTACTAAAATGCCATTTGTTTTTGAAGGCTGCAGATAATTCTCCTCCTTCCTACAGGCATCATGGCTGGCTCCAACAGATCCGGGGACCTCAAAGACGCCCAGAAATCCATTCCTGTCGGCACCATCTTGGCAATAACTACAACATCTTTAGTTTGTATCCTTCTTCATCCTCTTCATCACCGGCATAGCAGCAATGAGCTGGTGATGTTTTCCAAGTATTTGTTCCGTTATTAGATCACATGTAGAGATGAAGGTTCAGCCCAACAGAATAAAAATAGTGTGAACTTCAAAGTACACCCTAGGGTTTTTCATAAGGTTCATCTGTTTCCCATCCTACTTACCTAAGGCCACATGGAGCTTATTCCAGGAAGCACAGGGCACATTGCAGGAACCTCTGGACGGGATGCCTACACATTGCAGGGCACGTATTCACCATACGTGTTCACCATACACACACACAGACACCCGCACGCTATGATCAGTTTAGAAACAATAACTTACTCAACCGCATATTTTTGGACTGCAGGAGGAAACTAGAGTGTACCATACACACAGAGCAGAACTCACGCTGCCAGCCCTGAGCCACAACATGTTACACATTATGTAGTAATGCCGCGTTATGTAATAACTTGACAAAGTGTCAGTGAAGACTTCTGTCTTGGTTTTTTATTACATAATGCACAGTTTTCCATTTTCATCATTAAAAAGTAAAGCTCCCACATCTTGTTATAATAATAATAGTAATAATAATTTATTACAAAATGCAGGGAAATGTATTACATATTGCTGTCAAGCTGTCTATTACAAAATCTGGAAGTTTATTACAAAATGCAGGTGTTATTACACCATGAAGTGAAAATTTGTTACATTATATCGAATTATTACATGTGACATTCTTACATGATGCATCGTAACACAGCACCACCGTCAAGTCAGAGCCAATTATCACACTTGTGTATATGAAGTTTTTTTTTTTCCTTGATTAAATAATTAAGTGTTTTGAGTAAAATATAACCTCCTATCAAATATGCAATAATAGTTAATACTCCTTGACGGAATGCTCAGATTTCAGCTCAGTCGTACTCTTTGGAGCTTGCATTGAAGGGGTGGTTCTTCGTGATAAGTACGTCATCCAGTAAATGGGGCAGGTCAATGAGCCTGTAGTCAATGAATTCATGGTCAGCGGCCAATGACCGAAAAGACAATGTTGACCTTTAGTCCACTCCAAACTGTATGCATGCATGGTCTGGATAATCATCAGGCTGAAATAATACAATCCACAATATTAATTATTAGCTAGATAGTCCACATTAATTAATGTACATGCATTACTGTGCAAAAGACTTAGGAACTAGTTCCTAAGTAAATGTATATTTGTTAAAAAAAAAAAACACGCACACACAATTTAACATTAGAACATATGCAAATGAACAGTTACACAATAAAAAGAAGAATTGAATTTACATTAACATGAAGATCATTTAGATCATTTTCTTTGGCTGCCTAAGACTGATGCTCAACCCCCTATATGTGTTTTAGTGTCTGAGCACCAGAGCCCTTGTGTGATTTGACACGCAGTGCAGTTTCATTATCATTGCTACTGATGGCTGTGCTTAGCTGTCCAGAATAAAAACAGAGATGTAGAGTTTTGTGAGCTTCTTGTGTCGTGGGACAGGTTTGGGGATGCGGTGAATAGGAACCTGATAGTAGGTACCCTGTCCTGGCCGTCCCCCTGGGTCATCGTCGTCGGGTCCTTCTTCTCCACTGTGGGGGCCGGGCTGCAGTCACTGACGGGGGCTCCTCGCCTCCTGCAGGCTATTGCCAAAGACAACATCATCCCCTTCCTCCGGGTGCGTCGCCCCACTATCATGCATTTTTGGTTTGAGGGGGGGTTTTCTCTGCGTGAACCAGGGATGGCTGCTGACTATAATACTGTCTGCCACTGTCCCTTTGAGCAACGTGCTCTGTTCTCCGTTGCTCACCCTTTGCGGACTCCCTGTTGCAGGTGTTCGGCCATGGAAAGGCCAATGGGGAACCAACCTGGGCATTGCTGCTGACGACCCTGATAGCAGAGCTGGGCATCCTCATCGCCTCTCTGGACATGGTGGCTCCGATCCTTTCTATGTGAGCATCGGCAACAAACTCCCACTACGTTCCACTCCAAAAAGGCTAGATATGACGATGACAGTCAAATTCAATCAGTAATGCATGAAACGCCAACAGGAAATATGAGTTGGCTACATACTTTTTCTGAACCAAATTATCCATCAGTAAACAACATTAATAGTAGTCTCATTAGCCATTAAATCTGATTTACTATTATTTTCTGCATTCTTAGATAAGTAAACACTCCATTGATTACTTACTCCAGTGAAGTCTAGCAGTGATTTTTAAGTGCATTTTTAGGCCATTGTTCTGCTCTAAGTATAGAGTAAAGTGTTTGCTTGGGAGTGTTTGTACCGTAAATGCTTAACTACAGTTGTGCCGTATTGTATTTAGCAGTGTTCTTCATAGAAACGTGTGCAGTGTTTCACTGGAATTTTGTTCCACTTAGTGGATGGACTGTTTGACAGGAAAAAAATATGTATAGCTTCCATGTTTCGTCTGGACCAATGGGTCAGCGTCAGATCTATCGATACATATTTTCAAAGATTTGTGATTTGTGAAAAGTGATTTTCTGTAAGGAATATGAAACATAAAGGAGAAAAGATTATGAGCACGATTCATCGATGTGTTTTGATCACTGCGCTTTTCTAAGTACGTCAGGTTATGTGTGCATTCGCCTTCCAGGTTCTTCCTGATGTGCTATCTGTTTGTTAACCTGGCGTGTGCTGTTCAAACTCTCCTGCGCACACCGAATTGGAGGCCCCGGTTCAAATACTACCATTGGTGAGAGAGAGGGACCTGTGGGGAGCTTCGTCTGAGAAGATACCAGGCTGTCATTTAAGCTGTGTTCTTTGTCACAGGGCTCTCTCCTTCCTGGGAATGAGCATGTGTCTGGCACTGATGTTCATATCATCCTGGTACTATGCCATCGTGGCCATGGGCATCGCGGGCATGATCTACAAGTACATTGAGTATCAGGGGTATGTCTGATCTCTTACTTCATCCAGTTAGCTCATGGTTCTGCATGGACTTAGTAGAACAGGGGAAGGGTTCATTGGGGAGGTGGCATGCAGGAGTTTACCCTGACCAAAGATCTCTTTGGCAGTGCGGAGAAGGAGTGGGGAGACGGAATTAGAGGCCTGTCCCTCAGTGCAGCCCGGTATGCTCTCCTACGCCTGGAGGCTGGCCCACCGCACACAAAGAACTGGAGGCGAGTATCACCATGTACAGGCACTGATTCAGGAAGTCCAGGGAAATTTTTGACGTGAATCCATGACTCATGCCTCCCACGCCTCATGATCTGCACACCCAGGCCACAGTTGCTGGTGTTGTTGAAGTTGGATGAGGACCTCCATGTGAAATACCCCCGCCTGCTCACATTCGCTTCCCAGTTAAAGGCCGGGAAGGGCCTAACCATCGTGGGCTCAGTCATCCAGGGCAACTTCCTGAATAGCTATGGAGAGACCCAGGCTTCTGAGCAGGTAAGGCACTCAGGTCACTTGTTAGCTTCTGATCCAGGATCATTAATTGACTGTCCACTACCCTGCTACCTCATTCTATTTACTGCTGTATTTTGCATATGATTTTCCTAACATTTTTCTTCACCAAGCTGGTAAATAGAGGGATAACATAGGAAAGTCATTTGGGAATAAGTTCAACCTCTTTTTCTTTCTACCGGAAATACTGGTGGTATCTCAGAACACATGCATTAGCATTAGCCAGAATCTTAGCACAGACGCTTCCCCGGTATATTATTCTATAAATTACATGAGATATTCAACACCATATTATAAAACTGGCTTTGTGTTAATGATGTTGCCGACCTCTAGGCTAATGTAAGTGTTCTAAGCATGTTTAAGGTAGGCTAGGCTAAGCTATGATGTTTGTTAGGATAGGTGTACCATCTCACGTTATTTTCATCGTACGATAGGTTTATTGGAACGTAACCCCATCGTAACCGAGGGAGACGCTGTATTCATATTCCTGTTTAAATGGGACAAAATATGGAAAAATCTGAGTTATCAAAGGAGTTATTCTGTGGTGGATCAGTGGGTAGCAATGTATCCACAGGGGTGTTTGTGTGGTTCATTCCCACTTTGGCTCTGTGCGCATGGAGTTCCTCCTGTAGTTCCTGGTATCAGCTCCAGGTTCAGGTTTTACTTCCATGGCTCCACATCACTGATGGACCAAAGAGCAGTAAAGCAGAAGCTGCTGCTGTTTCGCTGCTTCCGGCAGGCAATCAAGAACATGATGGAGATCGAGAAGGTGAAAGGCTTCTGCCAGGTGGTGGTGGCCGCCAAGGTGCGCGAGGGCGTCTCGCATCTCATCCAGTCGTGCGG
This sequence comes from Brienomyrus brachyistius, assembly GCF_023856365.1. Lineage (NCBI taxonomy): Eukaryota > Metazoa > Chordata > Actinopteri > Osteoglossiformes > Mormyridae > Brienomyrus > Brienomyrus brachyistius. Next base: position 11,135,823 of record NC_064543.1, on the reverse strand, counting down.
CCTGGGCGGCATGAAGCACAACACGGTGGTGATGGGCTGGCCCTATGGATGGAGGCAGAGCGAGGACCCCCACGCTTGGAAGACTTTCATCAGTGAGGCGCCATTTGCCATTTGTTTGCCATTTGCTGTTGTTTTATTCCATATGTGCTATATAAATCATATTTGTGTATCTTTTTCCCTTTCAAACAGTTGGACGCACTGATTCTGTCTCATCTGAGTGTCTTTGTATACCATACATTAGCCTCTATTAGCAGATAATGTGCTATTTGTTAGATGACTAACTTCCTTTACAGATAAAGTCTTATATTTTAGCCATTTGTACAGATGGATGATGAAAGTAATAACAAGGAATTCTGGTTCATTTATGCCTGAACACCAACCCACCCCCCCACCCCTCTACTCTCCATCTGCTGAATTGTAAAATGTTGAATCACTTCAGACTGGGATGTTAGTCAGTTTTGACTGGGAGTTTCAGTATCAGACCAGTCCCAGCCTGGAAACAAAGGTTTGAATTAGCTGAGGACCTTCAGATGGGATGCTTTGTTTAACAGAGGTGCTTTGCTAGGAGATGTGGCAAGTACTAAGACCCCCCCCCGGCAACTCCGTGGGTAACATGACTTTTCACCGTCTCCATTCAGATACAGTCCGCTGCACCACAGCTGCCCACCTGGCTCTGATGGTGCCTAAGAATGTGTCATTCTACCCCAGCAACCATGAGCGTTTCACAGAGGGCCATATCGACGTCTGGTGGATCGTTCATGATGGAGGAATGCTGATGCTCCTACCGTTCCTCCTCAAGCAGCACAAGGTGCAGATCCCACAGGATCGCAGACACATATCATACCAGAGAGTGTGGTTCCCAGAGGTGGAGAGTTCGGGTCCAGAAAGTAAAAATCCAGACCAAGATTTTGTTTCAACCAACCAGTTGAGTAACCTGTGACTGTGACTCGACTGGTTGGCTAAAACAAAATCCTGGTCTGGATTTTTATTTTCAGGGCCTGAACTCTCCGCCTATGGTAGTTCCCCACATGGTGCTTCAGAATACCATGCAGCTTAATCTCTGGGTTGATGCATTTAGCTGCAATGGAAAAAATATCAGGTTGATCCTAGCTATGATGTCATAGATTCTTGCACATATGACCCGACATTGTCCCTCTTTGTGGTGCGTTCTAGGTTTGGAGGAAGTGCAAGATGCGTATCTTCACCGTGGCACAAATGGACGACAACAGTATCCAAATGAAGAAGGACTTGGCCACCTTCCTGTACCAGCTCAGGATAGAGGCTGAGGTGGAGGTGGTGGAGATGGTAAGAGGAGGAACAGTCCAACACAGACACATCACTGCTTCTCCGGTTTCTATTGGTCGTGCAGACGAGAAATTAAACGAAACGTGAAGTGATTTCCTTTTGTAGTATGTAGACCTACTGAGTTGGAGACACCTCCAGCCTGAGCTGGGTTCCTCTGTCACGATGATATTTTGAGCTGTGGGGTTTGTCACAGCATAGTATTGAGGGTTCGAGCATGACAGCGTTATCTCCACATCAAGGCGCAGTGTAAGTGCTTTGCTGCAGCATTAACTGCAGGCTAAATTTGGACATTTAAATTCTGATCACCATCTCTGGTTTTGCTGTATCTTGAAAGTTGCATGTATTTGGTCTATGCTTTTGTTTCTACTCTGATTTACACTCATGTTGACAATACACCATTTACACTTAAATTTAGTTTATGACACGGTTTTCCAAACCAGTTTTTACCCGTTTGTACATCTGCATGTTTTGCTTAAAGTGAGTTACTTCGGAGTAGAGTTGTTCAGCCAGGTTTGAATTAAAATCCTCTATGTCCTTAACCTATTTCATGCTACAATAACAACAACATTATGTTCTATGTTAAGACCTTCTTTTATAGGGCCTGCAGGCTGCGTGAAATACGTGATGCCTTAAACTCTCCTTTGTCTTCATTCGCTGTGCTGTAGCACGACAGTGACATCTCCGCCTACACGTATGAGCGCACTCTGATGATGGAGCAGAGGTCCCAGATGCTGAGGCAGATGAGATTGTCCAGTGCCGAAAGAGACCGGGAGGTAAGGGCAGTACAAGCGTCCATCACAGACATCGATCGCCCATTCTGACAGCTGAAAATTAAGCTACTGTCGTCATCATCAATGCAAGAACAAAGCAAATCTTCCAAGTGATCTGTAGTTGATAAAGAGAGCAGAATCGTATCATGTATTCTGGAAGTGTGTAATCTTTTCAGGGAGTGGAAAATGCTTCAGTGAGAGTGAGGTGGTCACCATTCCTTCTACAGGCACAGTTAGTGAAGGACAGACACTCCATGATCCACATGAGTAGCCTGTATTCTGATGAGGAAGATGAGTTGGGGGAGCCGGTGGCAGAGAGGATCCAGATGACCTGGACGAAGGAGAAGTTGAATGGGGAGAGGAGGATCAGAAACAATGCACCAGAGAACTTCCGTGAACTCATCAGCATCAAGCCGTGAGTTAGCTCCCCCCACTGGTGGGAGGTCTACCACCCTTGGGTCTCAGCTGGGGATTATCTGTTTGATCAACTGGTCTGATTGCACTCTTGGTTCCTTTTTGTGTCTGTCTGTATGCTCATGCTGTCAGGATGTAGAGGAAGCTGTAAATCTGCTGTGTTGTATGCTGCTTCATGCAGTTCTTCATAGTTATCTCTTTCAGACGGTAGTGTAGACATCTGCTGGTCTTTCCTGGTCTCTAAGCAATTGATACATTTGAAGCAGTTCGATTGTGCAGCCACCTGTTGACCTTGCCTGACTCTGCAGTCTGGTGTATCGTGTGTTTGACATCATGGAGTAGTACTCTCCCACATTTTAACTGGTGTCTCTTCTGTCTCACAGGGACCAGTCCAATGTACGACGAATGCACACAGCAGTGAAGCTCAATGAGGTGATTGTCAACAGGTCCCATGACGCTAAGTTGGTGCTGCTCAACATGCCTGGGCCTCCCAAAAATTCAGAAGGGGATGAAAACTGTATCCTTTACAAATGCCATGTCTGGGCTATAGGAGACAGTGCATGATATAAGATGTCAGGCTGAACATTGCATCTTGGGATAATATCCTCTTTATTTCTGTCAAGGACGCAGTTTGATTTCTGAGAGGTGTCAACCAATCGGAATGGAGAATGAACAGATTAGTTTGTGGGACGGTGTTGCAAGGGGCTGCTGGACTCACAAGCTGCTCACTGTGAGAAACAGGAGTCTGAAGCATAAAGATATGTAGAAGTAGTGTGGCAGAAGAAAGTCATTTTATATTAAATTTGTTCATTGTTTAGGATCATTTCTGGTGTAGTCCAGGCTTTGAGCCTATGACCTCAGCTCAGTCTGAATATTAAAAACTAAATATTATTTACAATAGTGAATGCATTCAAAATTAATTCTGGAAATCCTTTGAGTTGACTTGAGCTGTAAATGTAAAGCATACATGTTTCATTGTTTGGAATAATGGACAGAAACAAGGATGAAAAGGCATTCAGAAGTTAAGGGTTGATATAGAAGGACGACGGGAAGCAGAAAATGGTTTTTCAGATGAATTTTTCAAGACTGACATGGAGAGACGGAAGCATTTTATCTCAGCTGGGGAGCGAGCAAACCGCAGTCATGGTGGGACGTAGCGGACTTACCGCCGCAGCGCCGTTCTGCTTCCTTAACTCAAACACAGACATGGAGTTTCTAGAAGTTTTGACTGAGGGATTGGAGCGAGTGCTACTGGTGCGAGGAGGTGGCAGGGAGGTCATCACCATCTACTCATGATGACTGGACGTCGGCCCGAGCGGTGGGGGGTGGGAGTGCTCACCAATCCACGGAAGACATTCCGCAACAGTGAGGGGGCAGCGACAGGATTAGCCTTAGCACAAACCCGCAGGTTTGCTTGAACTATATAGTCTCTGATCGCATCAATCATGGATTCTTAAACACTTTTCTGAATGAGGACCACAGAAAATCCAGATTTTGGTCAGATTTCTATACATGTTGCCTTCTGCATGGAACCATATCTTGCACGAAAGAATTACGTGAGGTACTTAGGTATAATGCGAGCCAAAGTTATGGCTGATCAACTTCGACATCACTTTATGCCGTACATACACTCTGGAGATAATTGTCACATAAAAAACCTACCATGTATTGTTTTATTTATAACTAACAGAAGCAAACTGATATTTTACTGAAGGTATTTATATATGTTAAATGATATGAAACATGATTTTCCCTATTAGCAAACAGGCATTTGTGTTTATTGGGTTATGACAAGAATGCGACCTCCATGTGGAAGTTGGATGTTTTTTGTACACAGAAGGGGAGAATATTTATTATTTTTATTTATTTGCTCTGAACTACCCCGTTAGTTTGTTTGATAGCTGTGGGTGGGAGGAGTTTGTTTACAAATGACAAACAGACAAATAAATTCTGTGAAATATCAGTCTTTGTTGAGGTTAGAGTGAGTTACGTAAAAGCACAAACCTGCCGGTGGGTGGGTTTTCTTTTTAAATTCTGCCCCTCACATGTACGAAATTAGAAAAGCACATTAGTTAAATTCTCTTCCCATCCTAAAAGTCAAAATATATGCATACAATATTTGTAGAAAGTCGACGCTACACGGAATATTTACATTAAATAAAAACAATAAAGGAAATGAAGGTAACTTAATGTCTTGTTATTATTACGTTACTGTTTTGCAACACAGAAATTTTTATCCATCATTTTCATTTAGGTTTATTAAATATCGGGTTACAAAGAAGGGGGACACCTTGGATCGGATGCTAGTCCTTAATATCCATATAGAGACAGTAATGTGTGATTATGGATGAATATTAACTGAAACAACTGAAAGAATTTGGCTTTTCAAAGGAACAGGATAATAAATCTAAAACGGAACATGATCTTGTTGACGTTGGCACTATGTCTCACACCTCTGAGACCATGGTTTGAGACTCTACTCCAGGCTTCACGTGTGCAGAATTTGCATGTTGCATGTCCATCTCATTGTGGAGTTTCCTCCTGGTACTCCAACTTCCCCTCTCGCAGTCCAAAAATATGCAAAGGTGAACCGGAGAATTCTGAAGAGTGTGTGAATGTGCCTGGCAATGGGTTGGTGCCCCATCCTGGATTGTTCCCTGCTATGCACCCTTACCCTCTGGGACAGGTTCCAGACCCCCGCAACCTTGCATATGACAAGCGGGTACAGAAAATGGATGGATGGATGGATTTTGTTTAACTATAGTCCAGTTACTAAACCACATCTAAGGCATGTGTTTTCCTAAATAAAACTGGCAATCGGCATCGTATTTAGGTTTGAAATTGATTGGGGTATCTTTTCAAATATTTTTATCGATTAAGAAGCACTTATTTATTGTGTGTGCTCCCATCATTCTTAGAAAAATGCTTTAGAAAGAACAAAATACAAAACAGGAGGTGACTTTTTTTGACTTGCATATATGCCTGTAGGCACAGAGTGATGCTGCATTTAGCCAGCCTGTAATTTGTGAAGGAACAAGTGTTCAAAGAGCCAAACATCTAACTACAAGCTTCTTCTGTGACTCAGGAAGTGTGACATGGCTTATGTGACCGTGAATGTTTGCAGAGCAGACAGGCATGACAAGTTACAGCACAAACAGAATAACAAGATGAAAGTGCTACAGTGTCTATTGCTCTATACAGATGTTACTGTCATCAATCGAAGAATCTCTCTAAATCCTGATGTCATGACTTTAAGATAATAAAAGAAAGAATTCTACTATAGTGCATGTTACATAAATATGCAACATATTTATTTAAACATTCCGTACAGTGAAGCTCCATCCATTTTGGTACTAGAATGAACCAAGCATAATTTTTGCAATAAAATATTAATATCCAACAGTGTAAATGGAAAAAGTATATATACATTAATTTTAAAAGTATATATAAGAAAATATATATTTAAAATATAAAAATTTTACTGGTAACACTTTAGTTTCAAGTCTGCTCCTTAACTATTATCAAACTGTTACTAATTATTCAATAATACAGATGCTCCTCTACTTACGAGTGAGATACGTTCCGAATGGCCGTTCGTAACTTGAAATGTTCGTAAGTCGCTATTCAAGATCATTTTAAGGGTATAGGCAAGTACTAAGAACTAGGGTGCTGGGAGTACGTACGCTACGCTGCTGCGCGGTGGGAGTAGCGGACAGAAGTCGTACTGGGTGGAATTGCCGCGTATAAAAAAAATGTGATGCTGCGGACAGGAAACAGGAGCCCAAGGAACATAATTTGGACTTACAGTCCTCTTCGTTCGTATGTCTGAAAGCTCATAAGTTGAAAGTTCATAATTAAAGGAGCATCTGTATATTATTAAATGAAAAGATCCACCTACAATCAAATTTTAGAATGTCTTACAAAGATATCCTACTCCTATCCTGCACAGTGTTTAGTAAAGACCTTGTAAATGTTCAGTAATAACTCATTTTGAGTATGTCTTGTTATCCCCTGTTTTATATTTGCAAGTGATTTAGAAGCTTGTTTTGTACCATGAGTGGTTTCAGATGGACACAATGCAGTTTTTAATTTGTTTGTGAGTGAATCTTCTATTAATAAATTATCGAATGATTGGTAACAGTTTTAAAAGTTTAGGAGCAGCCTTTAAGCTAAATTGTTACCAAAATTCATTACTTGCAATGTGTGAAAATCAAAATGCTCCGCGTGTGGGATTATAAAAATAACAGCCCTGACTATATAAATAGATAAATACTGAGTTACTTATTATCGAACCATTAAAGTGACATACACGTCTTCAAAAACCATTCGGCAGAGGATCAAACATTTTCAAAATGTCTGAGGTCATCGCTGCTTCAAAATGTAGATGTTTATCTAGTACTACACTTATCCCACTTATGCTGTGGACAGCGTCAACATGATTCTCGCTACGCGATGCCTCCACAGAAAACTGAAGCATTTCATGCGACATACTGCGACCTCTGCCATACAGGTCACTGGTTATATAATTTAAAAAGAATTAACATAGATATGCAGAGAAATGGATACCTTGATTGTCTGCTTTGCTCTCCATAGCTTTGGTTCACAGTCCACAGCACATAAGAACCTGACTGGTCTCATGAAATACCATCACTAAGATAAAAAAAAGTATATTCAAACTGGCACTTGGAGAAAAAGCCCGGTTAGTAACCTGGCTTAGTTTGGGTCGTCTCAAAATCAGGCGACAGGGGTTGTTTGCTTCTGACAAAGGGATCTCAGCTTCATTCGGTCTCGTCCCTTTCAATGAGTCTCGTACCTGTAAATGCAAAGTTGGGAGTAAGAACGTAATTGGACATTGGACAAAACAATGTAGAGATACGGTGTAGAGTCATCCATCCATCCATCCATCCATCCGCTTGTCCGGGGTCTGAGTTTGCGGGGGTAGCAACTACGGGAGAGATACCTAGACCAGCCTTTCCCCAGCCACCTCTACCAACTCTTCTCACTCGACTACGAACCGCCCCAGAGCTCGCTGGAGGTCCCCAGAAGATGAAGGCAACAGGATGACATCATCTGCATAAAGCAGCGATGCAATCCTAAGGCCACCAAACTGGACACCCTCAAACCCTGGCTGATCCCTAGAAATCCATAAATATTATAAAAAGGACCGATGACAAAGGGCAGCCCTGGCAGAGCCCAATCCGCACTGGGAACACATCCGATTTATTACCAGCAATGCGGACCAAGCTTCTGCTCATATAGAGACCGAATCACCCGCAGTAGTGGGCCCCGAACCCCATACTCCCGAAGCACCCCCACAGGGCACCTCGGGGAACCCGGTCGTAAGCCTTTTCCAAGACCACAAAACAAATGTAGACTGGGTGGGCAAACTCCCAGCCCCCCTCCTGTACCCTCACTAGGGTATAAAACTGGTCCAGTGTTACACGGTCAGGACGAAAACCGCATTGCTACTCCTGAATCCAAGATTCTACTATCGATCTCACCCTCCTCTCCAGTACCCCGGAATAGACTTTCCCAGGAATAGACATTCCATGTCCCGAAAGCCAGTTTGGGTGTCCATTGGCTGCCACCCAATCCACACTGCACCGAACCCATGACATTCGCCTTGTGGGTGGTGGGCCCACCTGGGTGTGTAGAGTCAATTATCATTTCCATCTGCTAGTAAGAAGAGTTCTAGGAAAAAGATTATTATAGTGATGCATAATTGATTATAAGTGTAGAGTCAATTATCATTAATTATGTATCACTATAATAATCTTTTTCCGAGAACACTTCTTACTAGCAGATGGAATCTGTTTTGGTTTAAAAAAAAAAACAGTTTAGGGTAAACGATGTTTTATTTCTGGAAATTCCATCCATCACCAGTATTCACGTTTGCCCTGTAGCACTGTTGCCTCACACCTCTGTGCGTGGTGTTTCAATGCTCTCTCTTCATGCAGTTTGGCTAACTGGTGGTTGGGGCTTGGACCACTTAGAACCTCTATGTTCTACACCGGTGTTTCCCAAACCGGACCTCGGGGAACCCCAGTCGGTCCATGTTTTTTCTCCATGCCAGACAGTCCACATTTTTGCTCCGGTAGGCAGATTGGAGGGAGCCAAAAAGCTACCTGTAAAAGGTTACAGGTCCCTTGTGACCCTGTCAGGGTAGGAAGATGGATGGATGTTTGCTGCTGTTTGTTAGAAAGGCAAAGCCTATATGAATTAAATTAGTGCTGATGAAATTTACCATGAATGTGTTACCAAGACTATGATAGTTTTGCAGTGAATATTGATTTGAAAGTTACGATATAGAAATATCAGCAAAAAATATCCAACAGCGCAGGATTTTCACAGGTTTGCCAGCTTACAACGAAATTTGTGTCTGTGGCCTGTTCTCTTCGTGCCGTACACTACTTACTCCCTCCACCTCTTCAAAGACCCTCAGGAAGTTTAGTCTCAGGACCCCAGCTACCTCAGCCTCGGTCCAGTTTCTCTGCAGAAGCTCCTGGATCAAGGCAGGATACTTGGAGACATCTTCCAACCCATTAGGGAATCTTCCAGAAGAAATATTTGTCAACATCGATACATCATGATACAAATGAAACTCAACTCAAAAAATAAACAAATATTTCACAATATACGTAATATTTGTTAATATACTAAACAATGTTACACTATATTCTTACATGGAAGCACCATCGTAATCCCCCCCGATCCCTATCGATTCAGCTCCTACCACTTTTTTGATGTGATCAAAATGGTCTATAAGGAAAAAAAAGTTTATTACTCAGAATATTACTTCTCTCTTGTAATTGCATTCATCTGTCTAAGAGGGCAAATGTGAATTTAATTCTAAATTAAAAGAATCTTTCTCACCAGCCACGATGGAGATATTTCCCTTCTCACCACAGGCCACAAACCCACTGTGCATGTTGACCATAATAATCCCACGGTTTTTTTTCTAGAACAAGGTGCAATGGACAGGTGGTTAGAAGCCCCCTACCCCATGTCTAAATACATGAAAGCGGCATAAAACTCTTTACTTAGACTTGGACTGTGTCAAATGATTATGACTAAAAGACTATTAGGTCTGCTATTCACATTGATACATGTAGTCTAATATAAGAAAGTAGACAGTTTGCTGGTCGAATATCCTGCCTAGAAAGCTCCATAACTGATGCCGAGCACTGATGACAACATGAATGGTGCACCCTGTCGTTCGCACTCACGGCAGTCTCACCAGCATTCCCAGCAGCCAGTTGGGAACATTGCGCAGGTGCTGACACACTTCAAAGGCAGACGAGTGGCTGAAGATGACGGGGGCTCTGGAGACTTGCAGAACATTCTCAGCCGTATCCCAGGAGGTGTGGGACAGGTCGACGATCATCCCCAGCCGATTCATCTCTGATACCACTTCCTGCAACAGCGGATATATGATATATGCGTTTCACTGCGCTGGCATCAAAACCCTCAGAAACATAACGTAATATCATTTAACCAACACATTTCTACGGTCATTCAAGTGTAAGTAGGAGTCTTACCTTTCCAAAAGGTGTCAGGCTATTGTTTTTTCTCGGATAAAAGTCATAGATGCTCGAAGATGACTCTGCCCTGAATCGAACAAAAAAGCACAACTCCTTTACTGGGAAAGAGTCGAACCTCCTCAACATGTGAGGTTTAACCAGTCTTTATAGTCACACTCTGGTTCAGTGGACACCTTCAGAAGACAAAGAAAGAGGAGAGTCCAAACCCCAGGAGGGGCCCATTGTTTAAGAGCCAGGAGCAAGGAACCAAGCCCAAACTGTTACAGTAACAACTGTAAGTATAACACCTGCACAATGCACTAAAAATTATATTCACTTTTCACAACACCTGTGACTGTAATGTGACTTATGGTTAGTCATAATGTGACTGGTAAGAGCTCCAATTCCTATCCGCTCTACATAACCACAAACGTCTCAACTTTGGACTGGAGGCCAGTGTATGTGTGTGTGTGTGTATGTGTGTGCGTGTGTGGGTATACCTATCCTTATGGGGACACAATGTTCCCATAACGTGATAAATATCTGCTTTTTTCCCTTATGAGGACCGGTTTCCTGGTCCCCATAAGGGAAAACTCTATTTTATAAAAATCGGCGACTGCTATGAAAAAAGTAAAAATGCACAAACTCTTGTACTTTGCTTGGTTACTTGTGGTTATAGTTAGGGCAGGGTGGGGGTTAAGGTTGTCATAGTTAGCATTAGCATTTTTCCCATAGAAGTGAATAAGCGGGCCTCATTAGGATATGTATACCCTGCATGTGCATGTGTGTGTGTGTGTATGTGTGTGTGTGTGTGTGCGTGTGCGTGTTTCGCAGCCTGAGGGCAAAATGACAGCGCTTCCTCACCAGGGGGTGTTGCACGTGTGCGTCAGAGACATGGACCTCACACCCAGCCGGTAGAACATACGCAGGGTGGCCAGGCTGCTGTCTATGGAGTGCCCCCCTTCGATGCTTATCAAGCAGGCAATCTTTGTGCAGTTTCTCAGACCTGCAGAGTGTCAATGAGGAACTGAGGGACAATGCAGGGCCTGGAACAATGAAGTCACACGGAGAGCATATGGCAATCATGCCACTGACTGCAGCCTAGCGCTTTAAACCTTGACAGAACAAGAGGCCAGTTAACCCACCCACCCGCCACAGCAGTTTTAACTGGATAACATAATCTTGAAAAACCTGCTAACGCGCAGACAGAAATAAGGATGCATCCATGAGATAAGTTCACATTACAGTGGTCTGTCATCTCGGTGGTGCATATTTATGCAATACTTTCTGCACTCTTGTCAGCTTGATCAGGGTGATAAACTACAAGAAAGCTTGCAGACTTCTTATTACATTATATTTCCTATTGCCTGTGGGAGTTTTACTTGCACAAAAATGTTCTGAGGGCAGAATGAAAAATGATTGGTCCAGAGAGATAACCAGTTATTTTGTAGAGGAGATGGGTATAAGCAACTAGAGGAGGTGGGACCAAGACATGTGATTGGTTGGTCCTGCCTCCTCTAGAAGCTTGGACCCACCTCCTCTACAATGAGATTGGTATTCTCTCTCAACCAATCATTTTTGTTTCTGACCTCAGAACACTTTTGTGTTGATAATTCCAGCCCTGAATTCTGACACTGGTTTTATGTATTTTTCCTGTTAAAACTATTTTATTAAAATCAATATTATTTTGCATGAACATATGGCAGGTTTTAAAATATAAATAAACAACAGGAAGACTTGATTGATTCCATTGATCAGCAGTATTCTGCGGAGGCACAGAAACACGCAGGGTACCTTGGGCTGAGGTGACCTGCTCGAGCTCAGGATAATCGCTGCACATGCGCTGGATCACGTCAATCTGCTCCATGGTGAGTCTGACCGCATCCTTCTCCTGGGCAGTGCACATCACATAGGCAGAAAACATCTGCCAAGAGCAGGCTGCATGAGCTCCAGAATGAACAGACCAAGGGCTTCATAATCACATGCTAAGGTTAAAATAGATTTCAACAGCATATTCATGGCAAAATATTTTGCCTTTCTTGCGTGATCAAAATTCAAGTTTAGGAACAAAATCTACTGTCTAGTCAAGGAAAATCTCCTCATTGCGCACGGTGAGAAAAGGAGTACCAATTTGTAAAGGAGTACCAATTCGTAAAGGAGTACCAATTAGTAAAGGAGTACCAATTTGTAAAGGAGTACCAATTAGTAAAGGAGTACCAATTTGTAAATTTGCTTGTCACAGGGGCTGTACCCTCAAGTGTATTTTAAGGTACAGAAATGGACTATGAGGAACATTTTTGTGCCTTTGGTGGTACATTAATGTTGCTTGTACCTTGGGAATGTCCATTTCTGTACTTAGACTATAAAGTACATTTAACTACAGCCAGGCTACAATTGGGAGACCCTTCAGGGTACGGTCCCAGTGACAAGCAAAGGTAAAACATGGTACTCTGTTTTTTGACCGTTTATCTGACCCTTTCCCTGGAGTTGTTGTGTTCTATTTGAAACCAGGTGCATTCCGGAAACTGGAATCTGTGAACTCACATTGGAAATATTTACTAATAAAAATAATGGCTTCATGCTGACATATAATAGCGCCAAGTTACATACGAGTAACTTTACTGAATTCCCCACAATTCTTTGAAGTCTATTCCAAGCAAACACTCACTGGATGGAAATTCTCATAAAAAATGTCCATGTAGCCTTGATGTTCGTATCACCACTTATACACCTAACAGGCAAATAACAGCACTGCAAATTTTAGAGAGGTGAGAAAATCAATTGCACTCAAGACAAGGATCCCAAACAAAGTTTATAGTGATATTTATTTATACAGCGAGCCATAAACAAACAGAATGAGGATCTCAGATATGCGTCAGAGATGCATCAAAAGGGAAAATTATCATACGTACCTATTTAAGGGTTGGTCCAACAAAACTGGCTAAACATAAAATTTCCAACAACCCAAGGAGAAGCACCCATAACGAATCAATTCAAGGCTCATATTCAATGCTGGTGACACCACACTGTAAGCGTGAAAATCAAACTATGAAATCCATAATCAACCCAATCACCCTGGAATGACTTTACATATGAGGGAGCTACCCCTTGGCCAGAGAATTAAACAAGCAGAATTTTACAAAAGAAGACATTATGTAATTTAATCTTTACCACAGTCATCAGAGTTGGGTAAAAGTCCCAAACAAGATTTTCTTTCGACCAACCAGTTCAGCATAAAGAGTTACAATAGTATTCAACCGGTTGGTCGAAACAAAATCTTGGTCTGGAATTTTATTCTCTGGACCTGAATTACCCAAATCTGTCAGACATTCCCCCAGCCCCCAAAAGGTAGCCCCACCCCTGCGTTCCCATTTGGTATTATTTTCCACACAAACGGCAACGCCGCACACAAAGATTACGTACAAAACAAAACCCACAGGCTAAAATCGAAAAAGTCACCGACATAACACTCCAGGCACACTTCGCCTTTTTTTGCCTTCATTTAATTACCATTATTGCAAACCACTTACTCATCTATTATACTAAATTTAAGAATCTGTCAGATAGAATTCAACCCTTTTTGAAGAGCGAAGCACTGCATTCGTACCAGCTGTGGAATCAGTCTAAATCACAGAATTCTCCCACACGATGTTATAACAACAGCTGCATCCATTCATCCATGCATAATGATTCCCTTCCTAACAAGCACCGGTAAGTAACGGGCGAGGCTCGCTTACAGGCAGGAGTCACGTGTTCATGCTAAAGGCAGTTATATTTGTCAAGCCAAACCAACTACTTCCAGGTCCCATTTTGACCGTAAGCCTAATTAAGGTGCTTTTAATGCTACATTTGTTGTTTTCAGTATGTTACAATATTTAAAATGCTATAAAATGCAATACTAGGTTATACAATCAATAAACGAGAATGGATATAGATTTTTTTCTGCAATGAATTACCTGTGCTCCAATGTGTCCCTCTTTTAGACGATTTATATCTGTGGCAACATTGCTAATATTGTGTAGGTCGATTTGGTTCAGTCTGTTATTATGAAGGATTCTTAGCTGCAGAGCAAGGTCGTTGTGTCTGTGGAAAAGTAATGTAAACAAATATATCAAAAGGACACAGTTTTCCCACCCAAACATACGACATAAACTTTCTGTCAAATCAAAAAAAGATCAAAATTACCACTGCAAGTAAAACAGTTTTTCTTCACCCCACCACTGGCTTAATTATTCGTCAACATACTGTTCATAAGGCGTCTCTTCTTGCTGACTGGCATCAAAGTCAGCTCCACTTTCGGTTCACATCCCAGTGCAGGCATTCTCAGTGTGTACCGGTATAGAAGCACTTACCCGTCAATAAGTGGATATTCTCTCATCAGTCGCAGTGCCCTTTGTTTCGTTCCGGACCCTGACGCCATTCCGCAGAAAGTGTAAAAAAACACCGTCCATCCAATTCTGCAGAATGTCCAGGGTGACATAGTTCCCGACGTACGATATATCCCCTTTTCACAGATGTCCGGCTTCAGATACCTCACCGTCTATAGAATTTAACCGACGTCTCTTTCTTTCATGTATGCTGGAGAAATGATTCCTGAGATGAATGAAAGTTACAGTTAAATGGCGTTCTGGCGTTTAAGCGACGCTTAATTGAATTTTGAGTGCAGTGCTCAAAACTGCACTCGTGCAAGAAATGCAAAGTATAGCACGCACATAGTTTTTTATCCACTTCATACAGTTTTGCATCCCCGAGGTTGCGTTGTTATATAATGTCTTACCTTGATTACGATTACCGACTCCTTAAAATATGCAAAAACAAAACAACAACAAACAAACAAATGAGTGAATATTGCCAAGTTGTTGTTCTATACGGACATAAGAAATGTAGTAAATACCCTTGGTGACACTAATGTCTGGCACCTAAAAGCTGATTTGACAGCGGCTCTTGCGAGGCTCTGGCGCAGTGAGCGTTTGGAGGCGGGTCCAGGGGTTCTTCCTGGATCCTGGGATCACAAGGTGCTCGACTTTCCCAAAGGATCGACAGTCCAAAAGAAGCGTTGTAGCGGTTGTGCGCCGGGTTACTCGCAATGAACATGTTCCTGTAAGCTTTTTATAAGCTTATACCCACACATACGTATCTGTGGTTAGTGTGGTATATGCACTTACTAAAGGCAATGTAGACATATCAGCATCTTTTATGTAATGACTCTTATGCCATGCATCATGCGTCATTGTGATCCGTCTTCTCAAGAAATATTATACATTAAGGTTAAAATTTCACAGAGCCGAGTAATTCATAGAATTACGTGTGCGTGTCTTCCCAAGAATCCCAACGTCGGCAACACTGTATCTAATTTATTTTGGGTTTTAATGTCCGTTTTAAGTTCTTAATTGAATAGCCTAAGTGCAGAGGATAATGTTGTTTCATAAAATTTATCTTTTTTGTCGTATAATAGTCATTCCAAAACAATATCAGGTAGGCTACATGTTGACAGGCTATACCCACTGACACCATAACAATAGTAATGTTATGCATAAAATTGTTTTATTCCTAAAAAGTATAACAGCCGAGTGATATATGGCATTAAACCCTAATACAAACTGGAAGAAAACAAGAAGCACTGATTAGTTGTAATATTACGAAATTCTCAGTGTGGTTTAATTAAACTGAACTTGTAGTATCCCACCCGCAGTGGTTTGTGAATGCGTTTTAAAAGCTGATAATCGCTAGGCACATATATTTCACTTAGGCTGATGTGAGACAAAGATGGTGAATGTTCAGTAAAACACCAAGAAAAAAAATTATGGATTTTACTACTGTGGGAAATAATGTGGGAAATAATGAGTACTTCAGGTTTTCAATTTTGCTGCCCTCTAGCGTTAATTTATTTGGAAAAAAAACTTACCAGCCAGGGTCGGTTATAGAGGCGGGGGCGGAGGCAGGGGACAATGCCCCCGTGACAACATGCATGGCCCCCTCCCTTAAGACGTATGCCACTTGATATGAAATAAATGTATTGTTTTTTATTACTATTATAAATATTAATTGCATTCTTATGTTTGGGCTAAAATTTGTCCTCTGCGAACAGGCGAAACAATCGTCAGCACACTTTCTTGATGGACTTTTAACTATCGAGTCGCTTCAGCTGGTGAAAAGCGAAGTTGACGGAAAACAATAATGGAAAATAATGTTTGTGGAAACAAGATAGTCTAAAGAAATCAGAATGAGTTGCATATTTCTAAAAACTGTAAAATGTGATTGAAAGCATTGCAGAAATAATTTATCGGTTTCAAAATTGTCTTTTGCTTCTTGGCAATCTAGTAAAATACTTAGAGGACATTATGGTCAAATGCATCTGGCCCCCCTAACAGAATATCTGGCCCCGGTCTGCCCCCCCCCCCCAACTTGAAATGTTCCAAAACAGTCACTGTGACCAGTAAAATATTACAAAATGATCTTTCATTTTCGTTTGAGCAAGTACATTGGAAAGCTTTTCAAATAGCCAGTCATGCTATCCTTTGAGAAAAACACACTCAGCAAAGCTTGAGGTCTGAGTGCAGGGTAAGGCCATTTAGCAGGTGTCCCTGGCTAAGGGCCTTGCTCAGTGCTTGATGTGGGTGAAAAAGAAATGCAGGTACCCCCCTTGTTATTCAGTGCCAGGTGCAGGTATCCCCCTTGTTATTCAGTGTCAGGTGCAGGTACCCCCCTTGTTATTCATTGCCAAGCGCAGGTACCCCCCTTGTTATTCAGTGCCAGGCGCAGGTATTACCCTTGTTATTCAGTATCAGGTGCAGGTACCCCCCTTGTTATTCAGTGTCAGGCGCAGGTACCCCCCTTGTTATTCAGTGGCAGGCGCAGGTACCCCCCTTGTTATTCAGTGTCAGGCGCAGGTACCCCCCTTGTTATTCAGTGTCAGGCGCAGGTACCCCCCTTGTTATTCAGTGGCAGGCGCAGGTACCCCCCTTGTTATTCAGTGTCAGGCGCAGGTACCCTCCTTGTTATTCAGTGGCAGGCGCAGGTACCCCCCTTGTTATTCAGTGTCAGGCGCAGGTACCCCCCTTGTTATTCAGTGTCAGGCGCAGGTACCCCCCTTGTTATTCAGTGTCAGGCGCAGGTACCCCCCTTGTTATTCAGTGTCAGGCGCAGGTACCCCCCTTGTTATTCAGTGTCAGGCGCAGGTACCCCCCTTGTTATTCAGTGTCAGGCGCAGGTACCCTCCTTGTTATTCAGTGGCAGGCGCAGGTACCCCCCTTGTTATTCAGTGTCAGGCGCAGGTACCCTCCTTGTTATTCAGTGACAGGCGCAGGTACCCCCCTTGTTATTCAGTGCCAGGTGCAGGTACTCTTCTTGTTATTTAGTACTAGCAGATGTTGAGAGGTGCCAGTACTGCATACCAGTGAATACGGGCCCACTTCAAGCACTGGTCTTGCTCAATAGCCCAACGTAGATCTGACTATTCCACTGAGGCCAGGGCTCAGACCACAACCTTCCGATCACAGGCATAGACAGCAGCACATCAGACATTTCCTTGCCCAAAGGGAACATATGTTAAAAAAAGTGATCTTTACATTGAGAGGGCAATGCATAACTGAAGGAAAGAACAGTCTTCATTTTCTTAACAGCAGTTATGCTTTTTATTTCTTACCAGGTCAACTTTACATGAATTATTTAAAAAATATTTACAAAATGTCATTCAATAACCCATGCTTTAATTTAGGCATAAATCCCCATTGTATACAAAGAAATTTAAATCATTGAGTATATTCCATGGGCCCAACAAACTATGATAACATCAGTAGCAAGTTCTAGAAAAATCTTTCCTAGATCTGATTGTGCAAACTAAATGCAAAAGAATCATGGTCTGTTTGAGAACAGCCATGAGTAATGTTTATATATATATATAGATTAAGTTATAAAGAACTAACAGTTTTAAAATTCAGAGGTTACTGAACTAAATGCTCTTTGGAAAGTAAATATGCCATAGAAGAGTTAGCCTTTCCTACAGAAATCCTTTCTGGGTCCACGGTGAGTGGTCAGATCTCGAGAAGATGGAAACAAAGTAAATCACAGCTTTTCGCTTGCTGTCCTAAGGGCCAGGAGCACTGAGAGCAGAGCCAAACGACGTCAATTCCCTGATTGTGTTAGTGCTGCCTGAACATTATGTTCCAAAGCCCCTTGAGCATTAAAAAAGAAAGAAAGAAAGCAAGCCTTAAACTTATTACCCATAAGGGTTACTTCATAAAAGACTTCACTACGCATACCTAACATAATGAAAGCACATTTACTGGGCTAAACAATCAAAAAGATTATTGTACACAAAAACCCCAGCATCACAGGACGCAGGAGATTTGAATCTAATATGCTACATGCTCATAAAATCCATTTTATTTCACAGCAATCGTTTTCTAGTCAATAAAACTGTATACATACGCAACACCCTGCAGCATGAGGTAACACGTAAAATGAACAGTTGTCACGACAGGTCAAATAAAAAAAAAAAATACTGCGTAAAACCTGTCACAGGTAGATTTATCCAAGACAAAATGATCAAATATGATAGAGATATGGATTAACAAGAAATACCAATGGATCTCCTTCCTTTCACATTTCATTTATGGTACACTAATACTCGAGTTTTACTAATTCATTAAGTCAAGAGTACAAAGTGAGTAAGTGAGGACTGAAAATACTGCTCAGTGTAGTGTGAACTGAATTCAATTTTACTTTCAACATAAATCTTAAAAGTACTAACCAGCAACTGCACCCTCGACACATACATTTCTGGACTGACTGACAGACCGTTTTAGATACTGATCAGTAGCCGGCTTGATACAGAACACAATTCACCAACATGCCAACTTTGCATTCTTGCGGAATCAAGTGGATCTCAGAACTGATCTGCCTGAGGGGAAAATGAAGTAAATTTAATCCAGGCAGATTTTAAGACTGCTGCAACACCCTCACTGGATGCACAGCACTGCAACATGCAACTACGCTGCAATAATCTAAAACCAAGACTACTGCCATCAGTGAACTAAAATATGAGTAACAACAAGCAGAAGACGACACAAATCTGATTTCAAACTGCCCTCCTGTAAGCCTTTAGCAATACTGCACCCTCTAGGCCAGTGTGGAAGACCCTCCCCCCACCCCAAGTGCCAAGAATGAGTAACTCAACTGGTTATTTCCTTTGTAGCTCTCACTGTCAACAAGGTCGGAAATCCCTGCTCCATGCAGACACCAAGTCCACTCTCTGCACTTGGTACTGGAACAGTTTATTTCCAAAAAATCTCTTGCATACTAAATTGACATAAAGGGTAATTTTTGCACTCTTTACAAAAGTTAAATGATCTGCACTGTAACCCTCATAAAAAACATAGATGCAAAACATTTAATAAGACTCACCCCTATGGTTTTTATGTGAAATTAAATTTCACTTTCACAGCATTTAACACCAGCCCAGTATTCTTAATTAAAAGAAAGTGAAAATTTAAAAAATAAAATAGAGGCAGGTCTGGCATTACCTTCACACCTTATGATAAAAACATTAAACATGAATGTCTTGCAGAAATCAATCTTGCCCTGTTAACACGACACAACAAAAGCATAACAGAAATGACTGCAGGTGTGCAATAGTCTGATTCTACCACACGCAGAAATCATACTCATGTCAGAATTGATACACAGGGGATGGGGCCCAAATTTTCCCATAGGAAAGTGCGGGTGAAATGTGTCGTCACGCCAGAGCTTATAACTAAAGTTGGTTGAGGAGGTCTGGTTGATTACTGAACCCTGACAACACTTGTGAAATGAGCATGGTTAAAGCTTTAGTATCTAAGACGTTGTCAGGTACCCTACAAAGGGTCCTTTTCTCACTAAGGCAACTTAAAACAGCACAGCAAAGCAGTGCCACACTATGCCCGTAATGCAGTCTTGCGTCTGTGTTTTATTAATCACAATGTCAAGACAGAAGAGCAGTTTTTCTTCCTTCCAGGCTTCCAGGATGAAGCTCGGGGGACCCCGGGATGGTTGGTGAAAGGAGAGAGCTGCTGGATTTGGGGGAGACCGCGCAAAGACCTGGCTCACTGCTGCTGCTCTTGTTGCTGCTGCATCCGACGCTCGGCTGCTGCAGCCAGCATCCTTCGCCGCTGGGTCATGGCGTCCAGGCTGGGGCCATCATCTTCCTCCAAGGAGGGAAGGCTGTCTTCGTCGTAGTCTTCCTCGGGGGTCTTGCTGAGATAACGTCTAGGAGGAAACATGCAATTCTGCAACATTCAAAAATTTCACAGGACTAGCTCATCCAGTAGCATGTTAAAGTGCAGTGACTATTTCAGTACAGAGCCGTCCCAGCAGGGGGCGTACTAGGGAGCGAGCGTTACTGCAGGATAGAGCCGTAACTGCTTGTGGCGTACCAGGAAGTGAGCTATGCTGCATATGCTTACAGTAGGATTGGGCGATATAAACGATACTGATCATTTTAACAATAAGAAAATGAGAAACTTCAACAATATCAATATGGAACAATGTTTGATCGTCTGCATCAGCCTATTCCATCACAGAAATGAACGCAATTCCACCAAATCACAGCAGAGTATTTTAAAGGCGGACAACCTACACCCAACAACTGCACAGCAAGGTGGACTGAATTAGCAGAGCGCAGCACATGCTAGTGTTTTAGTAATATGGAGAGATGAACGCTGGAAGAGCTGAGCAGCTCTTCAAAAAGGAGATCAGGCGCTGGTATCCCCCTTGTTACAGATAAACAAGGTAAAAAGACATCAGTGGTGTGGTGGTATTTTTTTACAGTTCAAAGCTCGACACACAAGACACCGAGCAGTGCTGTGTACTGTAAATTCTGCTGAAAACTTGAAACATGAATTTCACCACCGGAAGCACTGCCATATAGCAAAGTACAGTGACATACAGTCACAGACGGAGTTGGGTAATTCAGGTCCAGAGAATAAAAGTCCATACCAAGATTTTGTTTCAACCAACCAGTTGACCATAAAGAGTCAGTCATAGAGCACTCAACTGGCTGGTTGAAACAAAATTCCGGTCTGGACCTCAATTACCCAACTCTGGCTAGACAACAGAATTACAATCTGAAGAAATGCATCAGAAATCGCATCCCGTATTGATTCAAAATGGGACCCAGCACGTTTTTTTTTTTTTTTTTTCTTTCAAATACAAGATGGGTGGCAACGTTGATATCTTGTCTTTATTCTATTTTCAATTAAGCAATAAATAATTACATTATTCTTAAATTGTCGCACTATTTGCCCACGCAGGCTTTCACAGAGTTTCAACATTTGATATGCTGTCTTTGTTCCATTTTAAATGAAATATGGGTTTATATGATTTGTACATCATTGCATTCTGTTTTTATTTACATTTTACACGGCATCCCGACTGCACTAGACAGACCCCCGTCGCCCCCTACCTGCGTGCCTGCTGCAGAAGGGCCTCCTTTCTCTGCAGAAGCATCCTCTGCCTTTCTTCTGCTGACTTGGAGAAGCGACTGCCCCGGACCTCCAGGTCTTCTGCTTCGCTGGGCGCGGCCTCCTCGCCCCCCATGGCTCCTGCCTGCTCCTCCAGGGCAGAAGATGGGGAAGGTCCCGGACCAGCCTGAAGGGATGTACGCTCACTAGCCTGTTTGGAGTACATCATAAGAGAGTTTCCCCTTACCGCTGCAATGTGGAAAACAATGGGACCATCTACTTGCTTCAGGCTTTCAAGCGGGACTAGACTTAATCCGAAAGCTCGGGCTGGCAGGACATGAAGAGCGCTGGGCTAACCTGTGTTGGGAACGGCACCTGGATGCGTCCCTCCAGGATGTTATCAGTCGTGATCTCCACAGAGCGTGTCACCTGCAGGTCCTGCAGCACCAGGTGGTATGGAACCTGAGGGAACATCTCCTGGATCTGATGGGCCTGTGCAGGTACAAGACACCTCATGTTAAGCCGCTGGAGGTAGACCAAACGGGACAAGAGCTGGAGCAACACCCCTGTAAAAGAAGCTGGGTGAGAATAACCTACTGATGGCTGCTTACCATGGCATTCAGTTGGGAGTTGTTGGCCTGTACTATCCCCATGATGTTGGTGGTGTGCATGACCTCCACAGAAAAACTGGGCAGCCAGCTAGCAATTCGTGAACCTATCGAAAGAAATTTATGACGTGCTTCAATACCAACGTTAATCTGAAGTATTGACCAAATTTCAACAGTGTATCCAAAAGCTGAGGACGGGGGCTACTACCATCAAAGTGAAAGAAATGGTTGTGCTGGTTGAGATGAGGACGTGCCTCTGGCCCGGGGGCAGGGCCTATGTTGTCATCCAGGGGTTCCCTCTGCTGGTCGTCGCGAGCTCTGCTGCCCTCACTGATGTTCAGGGACATGCGGCAGGTGGGGCATGAGATGTCCTGTTCCAGCCAGGAGCGCAGGCAAGAGCTGAGCAAGAACGGACATGCACACAGATGTCAAAACTTACGCTAGTCCATCTAATCTGGAATTTAACACAGAGAGAAAAATAAGGAGTGAGTTGGATGAATAAGGCACTGACTTGTGAAAGAGGTGACCACAAGGCAGTTTGCGAGCCGTCTGCATGGAGTCCCAGCAAATGGCGCAGTCATCATTGTTGGTAGCCAGCTCTTCAGGTGTGGCCACTGCGAACCTGCCAGATGCAGCAGAAAAAGTCAGCGGACATGAGGGTCCAGCACAGCGGAAAGAAATCAGGCCTGGCAGAGACGGACCAGACGGGACCCCTCCCACCTGGACTCCATGTTGTCAATAACACGCAGGTAGTTCTTGTGGCGCCGGATACGCCGCTGGACTTCATGGAAGAGGTAGCGGAGCTGCATGAAGATCACCAGGCTGGCCATGGAGAGCCAGATGTTGCCGAAGAGCTGAAGGAATGGTGAACAGGGCAGATCTGGTGAGAATGCCAGGCGTGCCAGTTTGAGCAGCCTGTTCCCAGTGTGAGAACAACATGGGCTGGTACTGACCAGCATGTGGATGTGGTGCATCAGGTCCAGGGAGAGGAGCGTCAGCTCCATGATGAAGTCCGTGTAGTACACATAGGTTCCTTTGGCCTCCCATGTTCCCTCATGGTTCAGGTCCCACAGGTGGAAAGAGTACCTAAGGAGACAACCTGGGACTCACTTTGGGCAAAAAAAACACTGTTTCCATTATTATTCAACCTTGCAAAACAAATCTGGATAGACAGATTTAGTCAGCACAGATACCTTTTCAATATATCAAATTGTTTTGTTCTGCTCCTTCAATAAACGACCATGTTAATTTAAGGCTACGTTACAGTAATCCTGTTAGCCACAATCCACAAGGCGGACTTCCAGCGGGTATTGAGAAAAGCCTCAGTACCAGGGTTGGGGCCATTCCGGAATGCATTCATCAATCCCAATCCAAATCAGGAAATGGAACTGGAGTTGGAATTTAAATCTCCCTGAGATTCTAATTCAATTCCAATTCTGCTCGCCATACTTTGTTCCCAATCCCAACTGCAGTTCCATTTCTTGATTTGGATTGGAATTGATGAATGCATTCCGGAATTACCCCAACTCTGCTCAGTACATCGCCGGCCCGAGCATTCCTCACATTGTAAAAGGCCTCAGGATTTCTTAGGGTACATACCTCATAATGACATGGGCGGTGCGCACGATGACCAGCAAGCACTGGGGAGAAAGACAGGAACAACCAGCATCTGAACAAGCATCTCAACGTGCAGATCACACTAATACACACTGTAATCCGCAAAGCCACATGAGTCCACAGAACAAAGCTTCAATCCTACCAAACTCAATACTCTTTTAAAGGGTGTTGCTGTGCAATAGGACCA
The DNA here is from genome assembly GCF_023856365.1 of Brienomyrus brachyistius. Lineage (NCBI taxonomy): Eukaryota > Metazoa > Chordata > Actinopteri > Osteoglossiformes > Mormyridae > Brienomyrus > Brienomyrus brachyistius. The sequence continues at coordinate 11,111,964 of NC_064543.1, read as the reverse complement.
CAGGAGGGCAAACTCCTACCTCAGCAGCCATGAAGGACATCGTGTGCATTCCCTGTGAGGGCTGCGCCAGCCCGTTCTGCACCAGAACGGGCTGCACCAGCACGCACAGCGAGGCCAGTCCGCAGCCACACAGCAGCATGACTGCCAGCAGAGAGAGCACGCGTGCGTGGCTGTTCATGGGAGTGGTGGGGGAGAAGGACAGCTGCGCATTACAGAGAAAACAAACAATTGGGAGGAGAGCGTCACAAGTCGTTTCAGGGCAAATAGAGCAAAGCAAATATCTGGACCTCAGTAAGCACATTACAAACACCCACTTCTACGCAGCAATGTGTACTCCCACATTAACACCCTTAATTTAACACTCTACAAACTAACTAAGATAAACAAACAGCAACAATCAAATGACAGGAGTGGGGAGTCCACTGCTTCAACGTTACAGGAGAAGCCCACCTGCAGAGCAGAAAGGCTGAAATCGGCAAGTTCATGTGACTATAATTAGCACTCTGCAAAAGATAGGGCAAGGGGCTTGAAGAAGGACTTTACAGGCCCACCCACACTGGACAGCATGCAGGCCCTGCTGTACCACAACCCCATTTCCAAGAAAGTTTGGAAGCTATGCAAAATATAAATAAAAACAGAATGTGATGATTTGCAAAACATATACATTCATATTTCATTGAAAACAGAACAGAGACAACATTTCAAATGCTGAAACTGAGAAATTTTATTATTTTATGACAAATATATGCTCAATTTGAATGTGATGCCTGCAACACGGTTAAAAAAAAAAAAAAGATGGGAAAGGGGCAACACCAGATTGGAAAAGTTGTGTGATGCTAAAACAAAACACCTGGTTGAATATCTCACAACTAATTAGGCTAATTGGCAACAGGTCAGTAAGATGACTGGGTATAAAAAGAGCCTCCCAGAGAGGCAAAGACTCGTATGGTGAAGATGGGGAGAGGATCACCACTGTAAGAGACTGTGTGGGCAAATACTGCAATAACTTAAGAATAATGTTCATCAACAAAAAGAAATGCAAAGAATTTGGCAATTTCATCATCTACGGTACACAATGTCATGAAAATATTCCGAAAATCCAGCAACAAAACTGAAAAACAATACTGGATAGCTGTGATATTTGGGTTGTCAGTAGGCACTGCATAAAAAAAAGACAGGATTCTATAGTGGAAATCACTGCATAGGCTCAGGAACACTTCTGAGAATCAATGTCTGAACATAAAGCAGGAAAAAAACTAACATGCAAAGAAGAAACCGTATCTAAACATGATCCAGAAACACCGGCGACTTCTGCAGCTCATTTAAGATGGACTGAGGCAAAATGGAGAACCGTCTGAGAAATCAAAATTTCTAAATCTTTTTGGAAATCATGGATACTGAATGCCCTGGCACTTAAGAGGAGAGGAACCATCCAGCTTGTTATCAATGGACAGTTCAAAAGCCAGCATCCGTGATGGTATGGGGGTGCATTAGTAGCCCATGGCTTTGGTAGCTTGCACATCTGGGAAGGCACCATTAATGCTGAATGATATATACAGGTTTTGGAGCAATATATGCTGTCATACAGACAATGTCTTTTTCAGAAGAGGCCTCGTATATTTCAACAAGACAATGTCAAACCACATTCTGCGTGTATTACAACAGCACGGCTCCACAGTAGAAGAGTCCAGGTGCTAGACTGGGCTGCCTACAGTCCAGACCTGTCACCCATTGAAGACATTTGGCACATTATAAAATGAAAAATACAAAGGAGACCCTGAACTGTTGCGCAGTTGAAATCCTATATCAGGCAAGAATGGGACAACATTTCTCTTTCAAAACTCCAGCAACTAGCCCCCTCAGTTCCAAAACATTTACAGTGTCATGTTAAAAGAGGTTTACAGTGGTAAACATGCCCCTATCACAGCTCTTTTGAAACATGTTACTTGAATCAAATTCAAATTGAGCATTTATGTAATAAAACCAAATTTCTCCATTTCAATATTTGATATGTTTTTGTTCTATTTTCATATGGTCAGTATGGGATTATATGATCTTTATATCATTGCATTCTGTTTTTACTTACATTTTACACCACGTCCCAACTTATTTGGAAATAAGGTTGTAATTCTACTTCTTGACAGTTGACCAGGACAAAGCTGATAATGTCAAGGATCATTTGAGGCATGTATATCAAACACACCAACCTGCTAACAGTCACTAGGTTACTTTCCAATAACATACTGAGAAAAGTTTTGTATGATAGAGACAATCAGTAAGGCAAATGCAAGTTGCCATTAACCATGTTATTTGATATGAACCTGGAAATATCTCAAAAAACATATAACTTTGGATAAACGCAACTGTTAAATAAATACAATGTAAAGCTAAAATAAAATGTAAAAATTCTGCCTGCACTTTTCAGATTACTTCTTAAATCGTACCACTGAAAATTTCTGTAGTGAAGTAACCAAAACTGAGGCCTTGGTCACAGCCGAGTCCCTTACTGGCGGTTCCTGTATGCTGCACTTACATATTCAAAGCGGTCTTTGCAAAGCTGGACCATGAGGTGCAGGAAGACCAAAGCGGCAAACCACAGGAACCAAACGACCACCTCGTTCACAGTCTGCACGTTCAGAACGCCGAAAATAAAGATGAACTTGTAGAAGATGAAGTTCCAGAATTTGTCCTTCAGGTGCTGACCAAGGGAAAGAGTCATCATGAGCAAATACGACTTCCTTCAAAGAGTCTGCCATCTAACTATTATAGATTCTACTGTATATTAATCTGGATAAAGCAAAGGAGTGCATCTGAACTACCCATTATATTATTAAGCATTAAAACCAGCAATATCTCTGAGGAGCACTGCAAAGAGAATAACTGAGAAGTTAAAGATGAAACGATGTCGATGTGAAAGACCCAATTAGGAATCCATCGCGGGATTTGAGTTCTGAAGAGTGTTACATATCTTGCCCTTCCGAAGGCAAGAATCCATCTAAAACCCTTCAGCAACCCTGACCACCCTTTGATGAGGCTTACAACCTTATCGTAAAGTTAAACAAAAATTCATCTGTCATAGACTGGGTAAGAACTGAAATATCATGATGCAATGACGGATTGATCTACAGTAACTGCATTGCAACACAACAAAAATTTAAAAATGCATACAAATTTACACAAAAAATCTTAAAACTTGTATAGCAATTAATTCTTCTGGCTAAACTGCTAGATCTTTTTATACTTAGTGACTGGGTACTTTCCTTAAATTTGGAGTTAAACAGCTGCTTCTCACCCTTACCTGTTTTTCACTAACTCTGAGGGGCCCAAACACCAAGCACTGGATCATCTTAGCGATCAGCATCAGAAGGCAACAAGCTGTGTTTACCAGCACCTGTGTGGAGGAGACATATATCCCACTTTATTTGACACGGACAAGAAGCATTTCCCTTATGCCGAGCAGCAGGGAAACTTCAAACACAGTTGGACATTTGGCGGTTTCTCACCCAAATGAAGAAGCTGTCGTAAACGAGGTGCCAGTACACTTTTGAGGCTACCCCGGTCTCAGGGTCATGGAGGCGGCGATCGCGCTCCTCATCTGGGATAAAGTTAGGGTCGCTGGCCTCGGTGGTGTCGAATCCCGGCTCGGTCACGGTCCTATACACACCGAGGATACTCCCAGCCAACAAAACGGTGCTTATGCCCGTATAGGTCCTCAAACTGGGCCACGGGAACCTCTCCAAGAACAGCAAGGGCATCGCAGCTCGTAATATCAACAGGCTGACGAGAAAGTGACTTAAATTGTTCCAAACTCCTCCTTACTAAATACTCAAATCAACTTCCAGTATAAGTAGATATCTATATGTCTGTTTACTGCGGATAATTAATTTCAGAGATCAGGGTCAGAGCTCAGCAGCAACCCCCGTCGAGGTTGGCCCACTCTCTAAAAAAAACCTATTTTCCGATCGCCACTACCAACTACGTTTTGTCATTTACTTCATAAAATAATTCGATTTCAATGGTCGGCCTCATATATATGTCTTCGCTTACATCCAAGCGACTCGACGCAAATTACACTAAGTCGCCCCGCGGCACCTCGGAATCTCCTAAGGCACTGAGTTTACAGCCTGGAAACTTCGTCCAGCGGCCCCCTCCCCTCGACCGCAAGGCTTCCCCTATGTCTAAATATCTCTTTTCCAGCTGTCAAAACCTTGCTACCATATTTCAACAGTAACTGACTGCTTTAGCGGCGCTTCCACACGGCAATTAAATTAGATCGGCTAGTTCGTGATCCGATTAAAGGCAAGACGCACAACTTAACCAACGAATAAAATAAAAACGTTGACATTTGCTGTTGTTGTCTGTATCGGATATCCACTAGCTGGCTGCTGCTATTCTGTATATGAGCATCACCCGCCGGGCAGCAAGCCCTCGCCGAGCAGGTTATTTTTAGGAGCGACTCAGCGTACACGCTCCGCTTCTCGGAGTTTCTACTGTCTTCCTCTTCTTCCGGTTGTGCTGATGTCACGCTTTTTCTCCCCGGATGTAATAAATTCTGATGCGGAATCTGAAGCGATGCAAGCTTTGAGAATCTATTAGGTTTTTTTCCGCCGGCTAGTTTTTAAAATACGCTCATCAGTTGCATTTTGTTTCCTTACAGACTTCTTATACTGGCGTCCGCAGGTCGTAAGTGGTTTTTGTAACTGAGTGAGATCTGAACGCATTCATGAAAGAATAACTTGAAATACAACGTAGAAACAAAACACATTATGTTTAGGTTCTAGGCCTACTTATCTTTTTCCCTCAGCTTTTCTTATTCTAAAGTTTTGCCTTGAACAATTTAACAAAGAAGCGTTACTGCCACCTTTTGGTAGGAGGTCAAAGTTTATCTTAAGAAATTGAAAACAAAACCACAAGAGCACAAGATCTATGCTTGTTTTGTGCATTTTGTTTGGGTGGTTATATTTAAAAGACTAAGCCTGAAAAGATGTACTGCGTGCACTGTACAGTGAAGTAAAATATTTTCATTCTAGTGTATTGTATACACAGAATATATCTCAATTGTACAAAAGCATACCTTTAAGCTAGCTTAAAAAAAATCCCGACCAGTGCTTTTATGTTCTACCTATATGTATATCTCTAAATGGAACCACTGAAACCATCCCAATGACTATGCTTAATTTTTTTTTTTTAAATAACTATTTTCTGCATTAATATGTCCTGTAAATTATTATACATCCCTTGTACAATTCTGATATGGATGCATCCTTGTTTGGAAGAAGATGTCCCGGGATTAAATAAATCTCTGTTTAAAGGAACCTTATTCACATGATGCAAATGTTGTGAAACTTTAGTTCACATTTTGCAACTAATCTAACTGTACAGTCAATGCCGAACAGAAAATCATGCATGATCTTTAACGCCATTATTTGAATTTTGGTTCATCTTCCATTAATTCTTGTTACAGAAGAACCTGTTCTCGACTGCTTTTACTCTTTTACATTCACACTCTTGTCCAACATTTAAGTTTTTATCAGAAATGTTATGGCAAACACAGAGTTATTTTTCTGCTACATGAAATGTGCCAAGTTCACCTCATCCATGGTCAATATGAAGAGCAGTTAACTTTTTCAAGTGAGAATTCATAGGGTTTCAAATTCAATTATTAAATTTCAATTATCAGACTGAGAAACCCAGTAAGCTACCCTGTTTCTGTAACATACCGTCAAGATTACAGATTAGGGCTGGACTCGCTATCAGCACCATACTGGCTGGCATGACAGCCAATTATATTTATTATATAATAATGTTACTTATTATATTATTTATTAAGTTATTATATTAAATAATGAACCATCTATTTTTTATCCCATCATTTGTGCATTTATGTTGACATCAGCAGTTTCAGTCTGTGGGAGGTGAGCTGAACCACCGCATGGGCTTTGTGGGATATGCGTCTCAGTCCACATCCTCTTAAGTCACATATCGCAGGATTTTGTTTTGCATTAAGGACTCAAGAGTCACTGTTGTAGATTAATATGTTTCGTCATAGAAGATTGGAGAAGTAAAAGTGAACCTTAACATTACTTGCATGAGGAAGAAACTTTAAGCATACTTCTTGGCAGTGGTTAAAGCAACAACCAGAATCTAGGAGCATCATGAGCAACAGCAGCGCAGTTTCTGAGTGGAATATATCAGGCATGGCAGCCAGTGGAATCCTGGGCCTGGCATTTCTGGTTGGGGCTCCAGGAAACCTGCTGGTGATCTGGACCATCGTGCAGCATGTGAAGTTGCGTTCCTTCACTGTGGCCCTCATCCTCCATCTGGCTGTCGCGGACCTGCTGGTTGTGATCACGCTGCCCTTCTGGATCTACTCCATGGCTCAATCCTGGATCTTCGGCCCAGTAGCCTGCAAAGCTGTGGTCTACGTGGTCTGCTCCTGTATGTACGCCAGCGTCTTCCTCATCACCGCCATGAGTGTGGAGCGTTATGTGGCCATTCGCTACCCGTTCAGCCTGATGAATCAGAAAAGGACAGCGATATTGGTGAAGGCGCTTGCTGGCATCTGGGCCCTAGCCTTCCTGTTTGCGATTCCTTCAGTTATAACATACCATGTAGATATGATGGATGGGATACCACAGTGTCTTTTCCGGACATACAGCTCCCTGAGCCAAGAGGTGGTATGTTTTCTGCTGGAGATCGTGATAGGCTTTATCATCCCTTACTTAGTCCTTGGAATATGTTATCGCCAAGTAGCCAGTTATCTCCGTCAGATGAACCTGCAGCAGAAATGCAAGTCTTCCACTGTAATCATCTGTATTGTCGTTGCCTTTGCCATATGTTGGTTCCCGTACCACTTAAACAACACCATCCATTTGTTTAATAACCCAGATGTGAACGAACCTGATGAGAGCTTCTACCATGCGCTTTCGCTAATCTCTGGAGCCCTTGTATTCATCAATAGCTCACTGAACCCTGTTCTCTATACTTTTGTTGCTCGAAGATTCCAAGGTAGCCTGATGAAGTCAAATTTGGTGAAGCTGTTTAAGGATATTGCGTCAACCTATGCGAAATCACCAGAAAGCACCGACCTGGCCACCATACCAAATATTCTCCATAATGAACAAACAAGAATGTAAGTCACGGGTTTTGCTCTGTTCTTTCATTTATCCATTTCATCCACTGTTCTTCATGCTAACACAAGGAAAACTGCCAAGTGTTTTAAAAACAAATCAGTCACACTAAATGCCATAATATTTGCAAAATAATCTGCATCTAAAAATAAAGATAGGAATTGACATGTATATAAATGACGTTTATAATTTCAAGTTTTGTTGTGTTAGATGTTCTGCAGTTACCTGAAAAAAAATTAAAATCCTTGTCAGAGTCTGACCCCGGGATGGGCGGGAACAGAATGGTGTCGGTGGGGTAGAGGATCAGAAGACAGAGAAACGGATGGTAAACTGAAGTGATTATACTGAGTAGTGGTAACAATGCACACACAGCAAATGGACAACAATACAACAATACTGCTAGACTTCAGGGTCCTGTTTCAGAAAACAGGATCTTTTGCTTAGTCAGATAACTTGTAGGATTTAAGGAACCCGAGTTTAAATGGACTTTATCCTCTGTCACTTACATATTGTCAAACTACCTTAAATGTCACAAGTTATCTGGTTAAGCAAGACATTCTGCTTTCTGAAACAGGACCCAGGAGTGACCTTAGCCAAAATAACAAACAAACCTAGACTAACTTTGTCAAAACCCCAGTTGCCTTGCCCCCTCCCCAAAGAAAAAGAAAAGGAAACAAAAAGACAATAAGCGTTCCTCAATTCCTGTCCATGTGACAGCCAGCCAAAACACGTACAAACAAAATGGCAGCCACTCCTTACACACCAGACGAATGTACAAATAAACTGAAGTGACAACTCAAAGGGGATAGGCAAAAGTCGCGGTCAAGAATAAAAAAGAAGATCCAAAAAACCAAGCCATCCACAAACAAACTGAGACTGAGGTGCAGCAGAAGCCAAAGTCAATTATCAAGAATACAATAAATCCAAAGAATAGCCAATACAATGAAAACGAGCAGAGCTGGCTTCTTGCAGGTACAGCGAGCTTTTGAAGTGGCAGAAGGTAAAAAGCCGCAAGCAGAGACATGGAGGGAAGATCTGGAATGGAGTAAGAGGATTGGACTGAAACAAATTGGAACTGTGAAGAGCTGGAATGGATGGGTGGAACTGCAATGTACAGGCAGAGAACAGCAGCGTAGATACTGTGATTCTAAAAGCTGCACAAAAGGAACAGGGCAGGATGCCAAGACAAATCACAAGACACGTGCACCCTACGGGATAAGGGTACCGGTTCACCTAAATAACACACCCATGGACTTCAAATCAACATAAAGACAGGAAGGATCCACAAACCATGTATATGCCAACACTGTAATGAATCCCCCATCTGTAAAAGTCTGAACACTGCCCATGCACTCTCAATACTAACCTAAATCAATCCAAAGAAATTACCTTAATGCATTACTAATTACTTATCATTATATTGTTTATTCAGCTAAATGATTATCAGCCATCAATGCTTATTGATACTTTAATACAGTTTAGAGTACTTCTTTTTTTTCATTTACTATGAAACAGGAAATTGTTTACTATGAAACTATTATGTCATATTTACACAATAGTAAAATCCAAAAGAATGAAATACTTGAGAAATGTTTACATGTTTTCAGGAAATATTGCAGGAAAATATTGTTTCAATGATGTGACTTCAATTAACATTTGAATATGCAAACATTTTATGTTACTCTATGGAAAATAAACGTGTAGTAGACTGAACAATGAAAGTCGTCCGTGTTTCCATCTTCACATGGCGCAGGGTGGAGACAGGTGGACCTGTCTTTCTTGGCTCGGTTCAGCCGATTCCTGCAGCCAAGAAGAGATTTTGTTTCACACTCTGCTCTGGGATACAATTTTGGAAGGACGTCTGTGCCTACAACTGTTTGGCTAATTTACATTATGGAGGAGTACTCACAGTTAAGTAATAAGACAGCGAATGCCCGATTGGTCCAATCTTTATTTTCAATAAGTTTATTTCCTCAGAAATTCACAGACTTTGAGTCCAGAACTTCCTCATTTCAGTTTTCTCTGTATTTCAATAGAACATCTTCTGAAAAATCTGCTTACATGTGAAAGCCTTGAAGGAAGTACTGTCTGGTAACACGTATGTTTCCATTTCCCAAAATTCAGGGATAAAAACTGTATCATTGTTTGACTAATTAACCAAGTTCTTTAACAAATTACCTAAATTCATATAAAATCAATAGTAAAAATGCACCTATTCACTGTTAAACTAAACAAGCAGCACTACAGAGAATCAAATGAAAAACATAATTGATTTGTGAACATCTGTCCTCATGCCAGAAGAATATATTCAATCTTCTGTATTATAATTAAATACTAATTTAAGATGAATGGCTAGATGTGTCATTGTATTTTGCATATTTCATTAAAAATAGTCGTTCATTTAACTCCCATAGTTCCAAGAATAAAAACCGGCACCAACACATGAGACGTGCTGTTTACTGGCTGACGTACGAGTGATACAGGGAGTGAAAGCACGGAATGACGTATCTTTTTTTTTCTGTTTGAGTATAATGTTGCGTTTTAATGAGCTACTTTACGTTTTTGTTTTACTGGTCATAGGGAGAGGGAGACTGTAGGGGGCTTGGGGGTAAGTGGGCTAAGCCTCTGTGCCTATGGTTCGAGTCCAGGGCTCAGCAGATTAGTCACATGCCCTTGGGCCCCTGAGCAAGGCCCTCAACCCCCATGAAGTTTACAAAGAGAAGCACTCCAATGTACCTTGTTCAAATGACAAAAACTAAAGCATGCTTGTTTGAATGTAAAGCTGTTTCACCAAGTAATGGTGCTACACTCCTCCCCCACTGCCCAAGGATGCCACAGTACAGAGTGACGTATTCTTGCCTGTTTCCACAATGCCTCCCAAGTACTTACTATCAGCAGTGAGAGGGACAAGGCTTCAAAACCCATCATGGGACAAATTATATGTATTTAGCAGATACCTGTATTCAAAACAACATACATTTTAGACAGAAGGGCTATCCAGTCCCTGGAACAGCTGGGGTTAAGGGACCTTCTCAAGGGCCCAATGGTTAAACCATTCTGCTGATGACAGGATTCGTACCAGCAATCTTCCAATCATTAGCACAGCATCTTAACCCACTAAGCCACACACCACCCAGTATGACATTACCCAGTAACCCAATGGAAAACTACTAAAGAAGCTTTTTTCCCCATCACCACATATGCTGGGCCAGTGTGGATCGTTAATACAACCACGCCAATTACTTGCTTACATGTCAACCACTGATTATCGCTCCTCTGGTGTACTTCCAACAGCTACCCAGGACTGAAGCGAGTGCCCAATTCTACTGGCCTTTCATGCAGAATGCAGCCACATCTTCTACAAGTCTTGGCCATGCACGATACCCTTGAAAGAGGAAGCTGTTGCACAAGAGCATCAAATGGATAAATGCCGATTCCTCTTCAGTTTTTTTTTTTATACACACAAACATTGGCATCACATTAGCTAACGGTGCTAAAAATTAGCTGATGACGAAATGCCATCATAAACATAAAAAATTACTGGGCCAAAAGACCTCTGAGATGCTATCAGCTGATCACATGCTGTGAATTATTCATGAAAACAAAGTCACACTCCCATACTCTTCTACCCACTACCCACTTGCTATTATTAACAGCCAATGAAAACTGAAAACAAGCAGAGAATAAAAAGGAGAACATTGCATGCAAAAGGATAATTCAGACAATGCTTCTGATGGAAACTCAGACCACTGACCTCCAGCTTCTGCTCTTCCCTTTACCTCAAATCAAAACACAAATGCCAAGGATCCCTTGCGCAACACCGCACAGTCTGTGTCCTTTCACTTCACACTCGCCAAGTGCGTGTCCATTTCTGCTGAATTTAAATTTTTTTTGCTAGCAGCAGAATGGTAGTGCAGGCCTTCATCATCATGTCTTCCCTCATGCCACAGTGAGATACCATGTGACCTCATTAGCATACAGTGCACTATTTGAGCAAGGGTACACTTAGGTCGAAAAACCTCTGAAGACTGCAAAATGGCAACTGCTAATTATACAGGGAATAACACCTAATGCATAAATACTTTCCATCCATCCATCCATCTTCCAATTGCTCAGTCCCTAAGGCATTATGGTAGGCCTATCCCAGAAAGCACCCCGAAAAAATTGCCAATCTCTTATGACACTAATTGGAATTAATCACTTTCCTGAGGTCCCCATACTGTGAAACTCATCCACCAGTTTCCCACCCCAAAGGCAGAGCACCTTCCCACATCACTACCAGGCCGAGTTTTCTCAGTGAGTCTTCGAGAACCGTCACTCAGCCCCATCTTCCATATATCTACCGCAGGACTTTGAGGTAGAGCCGCTGAAAGGCACATCAAGGGAAATACACTACCGGACTCACCTGTTGGACCACCAAGCATTAACATATAACCTGCGTTCAACACCAGCAGTCCACAGAGGGAAGCCCATTAATATTACTCTCCTACACCAGACAGAGATCCTTAGCACATTACGGATTCAGGGTCACAAGGTGACTTGTTATTGACGTTGTCACAATGATACATTTCCCCTTGAAATTCACTTTGGTCAGCTAGCTGATGTGAGATTTTCAATTCGAGATAAGTCGACTCACACATTTACATGTATGTAACAGTTTTATTACCTTGTAAATATTCTGTAGAGATTGCAAATTACCGCAAAAGCTGTTGCTAATTTTAGGGTTATCATGTGGTAACATAGATTTACCGTAAGATTTATTGCGTGAGTCAGTAAACGTGTCACGCCAGATGCGTGAGAGTTGGCAACATTATTTATATTTGGAGTATTAAGTGAAAAGTTCAAACAAATTAATTTCACGTTTGAATACAAATAAGTAAAATCGGTATAACCAAAATTGACTGGTACGTCTTCCAACTATAAAACGATACTGCATCCAAACGGACTAGTCTTATTAAAACTTGGTTTCGTATTATGGCCTGCGGATCTCAAACAGTCAAGAGGGTCACTGGCGCTCTATGAAATGCAGGACAAAACCGCAGAAGGGCTGGTGCGCTGACTTACTCTCTTTTTCCGCATTGAGCGAGGGAGTCGCTCACCTTTAATGTAAAAGGTGCGCGTGTTGTTTTAAAAAAAAAGAAATGGGCGCTTGGCTACTTCCTGGGAAGATAAAAGACCAATCAGCCTCAGCAGGATAGGTGTCGGAGCCAGCATGTCCCGCCTTTACCTTTAGGAAGCAGCCAATGGACGGTCTCCCTTGGGAGATTGACTTCTATTAAGGAGGCTCAACCAGTGCAGGTAACTTTGAAAAAAAAAAGAAAAGAAAAAAAAGCTTGTTATGGTGTAAGCGTGAAAGAAACCCGGATTTTTCCCACCCTCTTTTACCAGTTAGACCAGTAACTCTGGAAAGAGTACCACACGAGTACTGGAACAGGTAGAGTCTCTGGTTGCATTCTTTCGTGTCCTCTTTGAAAAGCAAAATCTTCTTTTTCCTTCGTTTGCTTCAGTTGAGTTTCCTGACCTTTTGTTTGTTTCTCTTATCACTTGGAAAAAGGTGAACCCTCGCGTTGTTTTATTTGATCTTTGCTTTTAATTGTAGTTTTTACCCTTGTGGTCCCTGATGGCTTCGCACAGTGATACTCTGGTGGTGTTCTTTGGGGCAACAGCTGGTGCAAATGGGGGTAAACTGGGTTCGGATGAAAGGGAAATAATTCTCTTGGTGTGGCAAATTGTGGACCTACATGAGAAAAAGGTACGGACCTTCTGACTCGAATAAGGCTTCTCTTCAACTAGTACGTGTGCAAATGTAGTTAGTGAAGTTAATGCTCGTCGGGTTTGTGCTTGACAGCTGACCAGTCAACAAGGTACCCTTTCAAAAAGTCACTCACGCCGCCTTAAATTGTAAAATACGTTAAAAAATGTTTGACTTACTAGCAATACCTCAATTTATTGCACTTTTTGGCCATATTGGGGTAGGGTACGTTTGAAGCCTTTAGACTGAGTGCCTTAACGAAAGCGTACCTCTTTGATAGTGTCAGGGGCTTATCACACCGTGAGGTTAACAACCTTGCGTTTACAATAAACTGCTTTGCAACTGCTGAGCTTATTAGTCTAAGGTGCGCCTGTTTGCAAAGACAGGCATTTTGTACAGGAGATTCCTGTATGAGTATCTATTTGTGAGCTCGCCCAAACTGCATAGGGTTTAATTTCCGTGGAAGAGGGGGGCTGTTGAAGACGCACGATCTGAACTGGCGGCGTTTTGTTAACAGGTGGGTAAGCTGCAGAGACGCATTGTAAAGCCCGACACGTTGGAGTTGACGGAACAATGCAAGGAGGAGACGGGGATATCTTTGGAGGAGCTGTGCGAAGCCGAGCCTTTGGACAGGGCTCTGCAGCAGGTGAGCTGCGTTTTCTGCAGTTGTGGCCTGCTGGGTATCCAGAGACTCCCGTGTGTTCATCACATGGGGCTGTGGGGGATATAATCTGATTTTAAGCCTCAGCATATAGAGGAATCATATTGGTGATGGCCACAGTTGACCCCCCTCACTTACAGATTTGACATGCCGGTTTCATTTTTGGTTGTGTTGCTGCATGCATGTGAACTCGCTGCCTGAGCCAGACGTTGAGCCTGATTGATGTCATTCTGTAATGTGTGCTCTTAAAGGGCTACTGAAGATTAGCAGTAAAAAGGTATTATGTAGTCATGCAGTGGGAACATATTACAAAACTTTTACTTGAATAACACTTCAGTCCTGTCCATCCCCATTTCTTTTTTTTCTGGTAATCTTTATGGTGACTCCTCCTGGCCGCGTGTTGTGATTTGTTCACTTGACCAGTGAATTGTAAGCCTACTAGAAGGTAGTTCAGTCTTAACCCCAGCTAGAGAGGATAGGCAGCCCGATGGTGGGTGGAAGGGAGAGCTGCTGTACTAGCAGGTCCGGTCTTGTCCCAGGCTGATGTGCCTGGTAGACATCTGGAAGACGGAATGTTTACCCGTGAACACGCCCTGCTGTTAATCGCAGCACCAGCAGGAGGGAGAACCTGCTGGACCACATGCGTTTGGCCTTTGTGACAGGAGTCCAGTTTTAAGGCTGAATGGTTTTAGTTCCCTGTCACCCACTTGTGGTTCTGATGCCGAATTAGTGAATGCTGTCTCAGCTGCCTCACTGGTAGAGTATGGTGTGTGTGTGTTTGTGTGTGTTTGTCCTGCATAAAGTCCCTCTCAGGCTAACTGTGGGTCTGTGTGTTGAAGCAAGTTTTTTTTCTGCATTATTTCTCTTTACGATAGAATGTCTGGACTCCTGAGACTGTCAGTGTTGCATTCCCTCTCTTCCACGGGTGTCAAACTCCAGTCCTGGGGGGCCGGAGTCCTGCACATTTTTGGGTTTCCCCTCATTGAACACACCTGATTCAACTCCTTGTGCTAATTACCACACAGCTCTTGAGTTGAATCGTTTGTGGTGGAACAGGGAAAGAACTAAGCTACACAGGGCCGGCGGCCCCCCTGGGACTGAAGTTTGACACCCTTGCTCTATTCCTGTCACCCTTGAAAGTGGTTTGACACTTAGATTTCTGACAGATGCAGTATCCATTGTTTCTGTTCTGAAGGCCTTTGAAAGCATTGGAATCTTCTGACGCGTATGTGCGAATGCTGATTGGTGGTGGTGCGGTGCCCCTTGTGGCCGCCTCCCCCAATCTACATTGTGTGTAGCTGCATACCCAATGGTGTGGCCAGACGCACACCTCCCTAGAAATGTAACTACAGGCTGCGGTGTAGGTTACGCGGCTACCGACGACAGATTCTACGTAGAAGTAAATCGGCCTTACCAGTGACACTATGGTGTAACAGCCACCCTGAAGAAAACAAAAGCCTTCAAATTTTACTTCTTGCTACTGCTGTGTATTCTTTAACCCAGTTTTAAAAATGACCCCCTTGTGGTCCCTGAACTGAACTGAATCATCTCATGAGCCAGACCTCTGGCATAACTAAGCATAGACTGTACTTCCAGGCACCGGAGTCCTGGTGTTAGGTAGTATGACTGTTCATTTGTCTAATGTAGAGTGTTTGTTGTGTTAGGTAGGAAATGTAGGTAGTAGGCTTCCCTCTCCCCTTAAATGATTGATAGTCATACAGGAATCTTCTTTTGTGCTGTGTAAATGGTCTTTAGCATTGTAATGTCTGTGCTGTCATGAATGATGCACCATAGGTTCAGGAGGAACATTATTTTGTTTCATTGTCTACTGTACATGCTAGGATAACAAAGCCTGATGATAAAGCCTGACTTGACTTGACTTGATTGGTAGCCTGTGCATCAAGTGGTTAGCAGCGTAGGTTCACTGGTGCAGCCGTTGAAACCGTAGCAGTTTCAGGCGTAATCCTGTCGTGAATTTCCCAGAAGAGGACTGATGTCAGTTGGCTTGCGCTCGCTCACCCTCCTTAACAAGGAGGAAGTAATGAAATGATTCCAGACATGAAATTGTTTTTCAACCTGTTACGAAAGTTGCAGTACTCATAAAGCAGCAGGCAAGCACAGAATTTTGGCAATGACTAAGTTTTTAAAAAGAGAGAGAGAGAGAGAGAGAAAAAAGTGCAGCTTTGATCTTGTCGTTTTGGGCGTTTTCCCCTGGGCTTTGCATGTTATGTAAAATCTGCCTTAACTCTAATTTGTGTTCTCACGAAGGCTGAGACGACTCCCGCCTCGTGCTGCGGCGGCTGCATTTGCTGGCGTAACGGAAGCAGTGTCATTCGAATTAATCAAATAATTCTGACACCCCGTTAAATGCAATCTGGTCTATTAAGTCGTATTAACTTGCCGGTCCCTTCCCGCTGCCGCAGAGTTTGTGGGAATAGGGTGGAACAATTTAAGCTAAACTGGGTGGGGCTTGTGAACCAGCCCACCCAAACCAGCTGCACTAAAGGCCAGGCGCAGTGGGTGCTTAAGGGTGTGACCGGAGTCTCTCTGTTCCTCATTCTGCCTCAGGGAGGCTTGTCGTGCCGGCTGTGGTTCCGGCTCTCTTTATCTGTCCCGGGCGTGCCTGTGACCCAGTGCAAACACATCAGCTGTCCCACAGAGCAAACAGGCCCCTCTAGGAATAGCAATCAATGGCACCAGGGCTGAAGGTCACAGCCACTCCCACCATGCAGTCATCCACTGCACGGGCTGCACAGCCTGCACACGGACATGTTGGACTCCGCGTTATCAGCCCGGGAAGCGGAGCCTGTCATCATTGTGCACTTTGTCCTCACGGAGAGACAGTTGACAGAACATCTGAAACGCCTGGGCTTTGCTATGGAAGGATGTGCAACACATGCTGCTTCTAATCAGACCCCATATTGCCCGTATAAATTGCATTTGCTTTTGAATGCCTTGCGTACTTCATCTATACCACTGCTTTCTATGTCAGAGACCTGTCCCGTAAATGGATAGTCGGGAACAGGCATTATTTTTAAATATTGCTTTCTGGTTGTGCTTGGATGTTGAAGGACATGACAGTCATTGCCATATGTGCTGTGCCCAAGTGACACATCTTGCTTGGCTGGTTTGGTTTGGTGAGTGAAGGTCTAGCTCCCTTGTGTCCTAGCAGGTGACTGTGAACACCCAGTTCTAAGAAGGGGTTTACAGCATCTAAACCTGGCTTTGGGTTAATGTTCCTTCAAAGAGATGGTTAAATGGCACACTTCCATCCCAGATATCGTAGATGTTTTCCTCGTGTTGTTACCGTCAGCATGGCAGGTGGGTTAGTGAGGCCGTGGGCTTAAATGCTGTCATCCATATTGATTTGCATGCTTTCCTCGATGACGAGTTGGTTTGGCACTGGATAGGTTTTGACATCCCCCTCCCGCCTCCCCAGGCCATCTAACACCCCTCTGTCAAACTCATATCAGCTTAAGCAGTTTTCTATTCTGGGTTTGTGTAGTTTAAATGGTTTGTATGGCTTTTATGGAGGTTTTGTCTTTGTTTTCACTAACATCCTTCATTTTTAAAAGCATACGTGCGTTCTCTTGCTTTAAGGTAAAAAGAAGCAAAAAAAAACAAACTGAGTGAGGGGGGATGAATTTTGTTTAATAGCTTTGAGTTTCTTGCCTCTTGGCACGTTCTGACCTGCACAAAGCATCATTCTGAATGGCTACTGTAAACCTGGCCGGGGGCCCTGATTTACAGTTTTGTTCCCAAAGGCTTCTTTGCTTTTGCTAGGTCCCTGAGATCCAGTGGGCACCTTGTGTAACCCAGCGAAAAATGTGTTTAATTAATAATTCTATTATTTCAAGGGTCATTTCGCAAGAAGCAAAGTAGAGGTATGATTGAAATGGAACATTAAAAAAGTTCAAACTGGGTAAATCCATTTCTATACTGAGCCATAGAACAAGAAGTGCGTTTTTATAGAATGTACTTGTGTTTGGTGAAGCAGCCGGTGGACGACGGTGAGAGTGGATATGGCTGTGATGGTTTTCAGAGCTGCTAGTCTCTAACTGCTTCACATCTGTTCTATGGAGTATTTGCCCCTGGCTCTTGTTGTTTTTCTGCTCAATAAGGTGCTCTCTGAGAGCTCCATCGCTGTGGCTTGCAGGTCAACGTCTGGGCCTAGTCTCATATCCTGAAATCCTTTGTACAGGTTGCTGAAGGCCAGCTCTGCTAGCTTTAGTTCCGCTCTTCTGACTCACTGCTGCTAAAAGTCATTGCTGCGTCCTGCACAAACAGAGAACCTGTCAAACCGGTTCTCCCACCCCACACACAAACATTTTCAGATGATCTTCTGAATGATTATTGTTTAATGTTCGTTTAGCTTTCGGTTCTGAATAATTTTTTTTTTCCTCCGCCCTGATGGCTTCCTCCAGTGGTTGCAGTAGCTATGTATTCTGAGCCAGTGACTGTTTATGTTCAGCTTTTAATGAACAAAATAACCTTTTGCCTCCTTGAAAAGCTTGAATGGAAAGTGACGCGCTCATCTCCCCACCCCACCCTTCCCGGTTCTGTGTTGCAGTTCCAACAATATGTCTCCAGCGAGCTCAAAGCCCAAGGCAGGAGCTCATACACTCTCTGTGTCATTGGACCCCTGATCATCAGGCAGGCCCTGCACCCTGAATCCTCCAAGAAGGTAAGGCACTGATTGGCCTGCTGAGGTGCAGTGACTCTCCCTTTTTACCTGGTAGCTAGCTGTGATGCATTAAATTGATTCCTCAAATTACCATTCTGGCTAATTCTGGGGTCAAGGTTGGTTCTTTTAAATTGTGTCCATATTTAGTGTAAGTTAAGTTTAGTCTGGCTTTTATTTAGTTGGTCTAGGATTCCCCATTTTTGCTGCTAGAAGGCCAGAATCCAACAGAATTTGCAGATTCCCTTGTTCAAACTAATTACCATGGGCCATAAGTGCGTCTGAGCAGGGAAATCTGCAAACCGGCCCTCCACGACCGGAATTGGACAACCCTGGTCTAGATGCTTAATTACTGTAGTGGAATGTAACCAATTACATTGTGGCTCTCTGGGAATAAATGGAGAGGCTTGATAGCTGAGTGTCTGAAAGTGAGGTACTCAACAGCCATGACTCTGCAGGTACATTTGAGCATTATGCTGAATTGGTCCCCCTGTGCTCCAGAACCTGGTCTTGCCTGACTGTTTCTACTCCTTTGTGGACCTGAGGAGCGAGTTCAACAAATGCTGCCCCAACGCCGGTCCAGTGAAGGACCTGACGCTGGACTCCATGCTGCAGTGTATCCCCCAACTGACAGTGTGCAATGTGGCACTGTATACATGCCTGTCCCTGTCCTCCTTTGCGGTCCCTGTCCTCCTTTGCTGTCTCTGCCCTATCTTAGCGTCCTTAACCTACCTCATCTAGATTTGGGCAGCCCCTCCTTGGCAGAACAGACTGTCGGGGTTTGTGAAGTGAAGAAAATGGTGGTCATCATCCTACACCTTCTGTCTGATCCCTACAGTAAGTCCAACTTAAGTCCAAGAACACTGTGTGTTTGTGCCAGAAGGGTGTGTCTGGGTGAAATGGTGAAATCTGTTCTGCAAAAGTTTCATCCAAACTCTGTATTTTATTTATTTTGCAGATCGCAAATTCACCAGCTTCGAAACGGTCAATTACAAGTTTGAATCTGGAGCATGGTGAGCCCCTGTGACATCCACTGTGGACAGTATAAGCAGTTCTGGAGCAGTCTCTGCACTAGGATGGTTTTTAGTGTTTTTGGGAAAATCTTAATCTGAACCACTAGCTTTATGATTTGACATAAGGTACAATGATGTCTTGGTTGCTGAGACCTATAGTATAGCCTTATGTTTTTTCCCAGCCTTAATCTGTCAAGTTTTTGAGTGATAAATTTAACTATCAACTATTTTGCAAAATTTTACATTCTTATCTGTAGATCCATTCCTGAATTATGCTGCTGGCATGTTAATTCCAAGCCAGATGAGTTCTTGGAAATCACTTAACTTCAGCGCTTTCTGTAAGCCTTGCATTTCCTCACTTTGCTGCCTTGGAAACCAGCTGCCTGTTTTTCTGCTTGGTGCTTGAGTGAAAGCCTAACACTCCCACAACCACCAGTAGAGCAATGTCAGTCATATCCCAGTCTGTTCCCCCACAGCAGTAAGACGGAAGCTGTGGACAACGAGACGGTGATCAGGGCCCGGGGTCTTCCATGGCAATCTTCTGACCAGGATATAGCACGCTTCTTCAAAGGCCTCAACATCGCCAAGTAAGAGTAGGAGAAATCTGGGACCTCTACACACCAGAACCAAACTGTATCTTCTGACTGAACACGGCTTTTGTACACTGCAGGCAAAATACACTATGCATCGACAGATCATTAAACCCATATCCTCACTGTACTGTTGTGGGTCCTCGCTAAGTCATTTTAAGTCTCATTTGAAACAAACCCGTGTGTGTCTGTCTGTCTCTTCCAGGGGTGGTGTGGCCCTGTGTCTGAATGCTCAGGGTCGAAGGAACGGTGAAGCGCTGGTGCGTTTTGTTAGCCCCGAGCACAGAGATTTAGCACTGGAACGCCACAAACACCACATGGGCAGCCGCTATATCGAGGTGAGCCTCTTGAGAATGCCAGCCTGCCTTCAGTCCACATGCACAGACATACCCTGGAAAACCACCAGCATTCTGCGTCGCTGTCCAAGTACTCAATAGATTAGTGATGTCATAGTTTTAAAGATGACATTTAATGAGGATCATTTTACAGTAAGTAGTTGCATGTCAATGCTGTATCCAGTAAACTTGCAGTTTCTTCCTACTTAACTGGAAGAGCTTGGGTCAGGGGTGGCCAGTCTTACCCGCAAAGGGTCAGTGCATATGCAGGTTTTTGGGGTAACCTTTAGGTCAGCTGTTCAAACCCAGATGTGAGGGCTCTTCAGCCAATCAGTCCTCTAATTAGTAATCTAATTAGGGAGTTGCAGTGAGAACCTGCACACACACCGGTCCTTTCTGGATAAGATTGACCTCCTCTGACTTGGGTTAAGCGTTCAGCTCAACACTTGTTACTGGAGATGTCAGATGTTTGGGTTCCAGTGCAATATTATACATGCTGTTTGCTGCCTGAAAGTGATCGAGTAAGTGAATGTAGAGTTAAGAAGTGTGAGAGGATCACTTGGGCACAGATGGCATCTAATATCTCATCCTGGTGCATGGAATAAGGTCTGTGTGTTATTACAGGTGTACAAGGCGACGGGAGAGGAATTCTTGAAGATTGCTGGAGGTTAGGTTCCTTTTTCTTTCTTTTTTACCCCCCCACTCCCCCTATGTGCATGAGATGGCCTATAGGCTCCAAACAAGCAGGGCTCTGAGTTTCAGCTTTATGGTTCTGCAGCTGATCCTGCCTCCTTTAGTGCATCTTGAGGGAAGTGAATGGCTCTTTGTTAGAGACCATCCCCACACAAACCTGCAGCAGGTACTTGAGGAATCCATTATCCCACCCCCCCACCCCCCCTTTCCCAGAACAATGACTTTACTGTCTGTGACAAGCCCCTGTTGGTCACAGTGAATTTAGCCAGTAATAGAGGGTGGTGAATGGACGGCCGGCAAGTAAAAGGCACCGTCCTGGTGGGGGAGCAGCAACAAAAGGCACGTGGCACACGTTTACCCCAGGGGTCTGCAAGCGTGTCAAACGCCTGTTCACCCATTTCTTACCAACTCTCTAAAGAGCTCCCTTCGGTCTGTGTGGCTGGGACAGCACACGTCCTATTTCCAAAGAAACTCTCCATTATAAAAGGAAGAGGTCTGTGTTTGTTTTGACGGTTATGACTGTCATCAGTCTGCTCTGTTACGGCAGGTCTCATCGTACCGAATGCAGATGGTCTTTAGTCTCGGAAGGTCATTCCTCACTTTGCCTCTGACCCGCATAGTTTATTTTTTCTAGGGACCTCCAACGAGGTGGCCCAGTTCCTGTCCAAAGAGAACCAGGTGATAATCCGCATGCGGGGGCTCCCCTTCACGGCCACGCCCGAGGACGTCTTGGGTTTCCTGGGGTCAGACAGCCCCGTGACGGACGGCGACGAGGGGCTGCTGTTCGTCAGGTACCCTGACGGCCGGCCCACGGGGGATGCTTTCGTGCTTTTCGCCTGTGAAGAGTATGCCCAGAATGCCCTAAAGAAGCACAAGCACATCTTGGGCAAGAGGTACATCGAGCTGTTCAGAAGCACGGCAGCCGAAGTGCAGCAGGTATGGGGTCCAGCCAGTGACACGCCATGGGAACTGGATCACGTGACTAGCACGCCTTTGACTGTAATGGAGTTCAGTGTGCTTGCATGCAATTTGATACAATGTGATTGACGTCACGAAATCGCTGAGACTGTGAGTTGAACATCTCGAGGCTAGTGAGGAGTGCTCTAAATATTGATGATATGCACCAGTCTGCCATAAAGTATACTGAGGTTACATTGCATTTGAGTTGACATGTCTAATTCGGTGCAGTCCTTTGAAAATCTACAATTGACTCTAAATCCGTTTCATCTTATCAGAGTGTGATTCTCTCACTTGGTTGCTTTATTTGTTCTTAAGTCAGCTTTTAGTAAGCCCTCTCTCCATGGGTTTGCAAGCATTATTTTCCCCAACTTTATAGCCCTGTAATGTCTACCTCCACTAGTACAGAGCTGTTTCCCTGACCGGCACTGCTGTTTCAGGTCCTGAACCGCTACGTGTCTGCACCACTGATATCTACACTGCCGCCGCCACCCATGGTGCCGGTGCCGGTGCTGGCCACGCCCCCCTTCCTGCCCGCGAGCAGCACGCGGGACTGTGTGCGGCTCAGGGGTCTGCCGTATTCTGCCACTATCGAGGACATCCTAGAGTTCATGGCCGAGCACACGGTGGACATTAAGCCCCACGGGGTGCACATGGTGCTCAATCAGCAGGTGAGTGACTGCTTTACTCCCGCTCTCAAACTACTGGAGTTTTTGAGAAAATTAGTCTTGATGCCTGATTCTCAGACCCAATGACTGACACTCATCAGATTCTCTGTTCAGCTGGTGCCTTAATCCCATTATGATGTTTAACTGGTAGGACATTCACTTCACAAGAATCTTGAGTCGTATCCTTAAGGCCGTGTTGTCCGTTAATGTAAAGTTCTAAACGTTTACAATGGCACATGCATGGAAGGACCTCAGAAAACAATCAGTGTTTCAGGAGGAATGTAGTAGTTTCCTGCAGCAGTGGCCACCCTGGCCAGCTCTGTATCGCGTTTCTCTCCTGGACCCTGGTTTAATCACAGGGCAAATGCAGTCCTTCCTCTTGTGTGATTTAATACAACGGCATCCACCCCCCAACAGGGGCGCCCCTCTGGAGACGCCTTCATCCAGATGAAGGCAGCAGACCGGGCCTTCATGGTAGCACAGAAGTGCCACAAGAAGATGATGAAGGATCGCTACGTGGAGGTGTTCCAGTGCTCCGCCGAGGAGATGAGCTTCGTGCTGATGGGGGGAACCCTGAATCGCAGTGGCCTGTCACCACCCCCCTGCAAGCTACCCTGTATGTTCAACTCCTTATTCCTCTGGAGCAGAATCTCACTGTACAGGAATGAATTAGACCCCAGCCCTTCATTCTGTAGCTTTTCCAGTCTTGAGGAAATGCAGTAATTAAGGGAAACTGTTTGATTCATACAGAATTGGAAACACCATGACAGCCGGGGCAGGTGCAACCTACAAAATAAAGAGCATCTGTCCCCTTTTCAAGTTCGTGACCTTCTATGGTTCCTTAGCACATGCTAGTTTCTGACCTTCATTATATAAACATCTGGTTGATGGTAACTCACCTACTGGATGTTGTACAGGCTGTTTGCATTTCTTGTGTTCTGTGTGGGCTGTTGTGCTCTGTTCATTAGCTATTAGTCTTCCACCTGCTTGGGTCGTTGATTATACCACGTCTCTGAAGAGCAGCATGACGTAACGCTTTGCAGTTCTGAGTACCTTCTGGAACACGCGTGTGGGGAAGAGGAAAAAAATACAAATTGGCTATGACTCTCTAACTGGTGCCCCTGACATTTCATCAAGCTTTCAGCCTTCAGTGTAACAACACATTAGCCTCGGTAGGAGACGGGCAGGTTGTTGTGTAAACACCCCCCTCCCCCAGCTGAACACACCTGGCTCAGTAAGTCAGATGAGTCACTAGACCTCTAAGGTCATCCTGGCATTGTCAAAGTGTCCCTCACGGAGCCTGTTTGTGTCGACACATGCCGCTAGCTTAAAGCTCGGAGGGTGGCACAAAAGACCAGGGCATCAGATGTGCACGGCAACTGCTGATTTTGAATTGATTTGATGAACATTCTGGTTTAACTCCAGCGCTGTGAAGTGTAATAGGTGCTTCTCCCCCAAATGAGGGTGTTCTGACTTGGACATGGTGCCCCCCCCACCTTGCACCTAGGCCTGTCCCCGCCTACCTATGCCGCATTCCCTGCGACTGCTGCCGCCTTGCTGCCCGCTACAGAGGCTGCTCTTTACCAGCCCCCACTGCTGGCCACGCCGCGAGCCACGCAGCCCCCGACACCTGCCAACGCCCCAGCTTTGGCCTATTACTCCCCACAGCATCATGCCCAGCTTTACATGAACATGAACATGAACTACACAGCCTACTACCCAAGGTAAGCCCCCCCCCCCCATCCCCGGACATCTAGCATGACATCTGCCCAGGTTGGCTGGGGAGGAGGGGGTTCGCTGAGTCTGGATGCCTTTCCCAAAAGCATGATTGCAAACTATATTGGCAACTTGCATAGTTGGAGGCATGCAGCTGAATGGGTCTGATTGTGCAAGTTGGTAACGGGAGCTTTTGGGAAATGCACCCCCAGATGGCGCAGGAAATCCTGTTGGCTGTTCCATATTGTGTCTGGTGCTGTTGTGTGTCTGTGGTTAAACTCCATGTTCCTATGTGTGTGTTTGTGTGTGTGCTTCTCCAGCCCCCCAGTCTCACCCTCCACAGTCGGTTATTTCGCAGCCCCCCCTGGGGCCCTGGCAGCAGCTGTGGCAACCCAGGCCCCAGCTCCTGTCCTGCCCCAGCCAGGCGGGGCACTAGTCAGGATGCAGGGTCTGCCCTACAACACAGGAGTCAAGGAAATCCTTAGCTTCTTCCAAGGCTACCAGGTCAGTACCTGCTCACTCCGGCTACCAAACAGCCCCTGAGTGATCCTATGATTCCCGGTCCTGCAGATGCTCTCTGCCTGGGTACAAGATTTGGATGATAATGATGCCCATCTGAAATACATCAGAGGTCTCCAACTCTGGTCCTGGCGAGCTTCCTGGTTTCTGATGAGCCACACATGTTCTCAGGTAAATACCAGGAACCAGTGTGGCTCGGCAGAAACCAGGTAGAATAGAAGACCTACTGGACAGTAGCTGTACAGGACTGGAGTTGGAGACCCCTGCCTTAAAATGTAGAGGTTAAAGTACTATTGAACCACTAGGCCCCAACGGCAAATACATTTGTTTCTAACTCGGTCTTGCTGTCGCATGTAGCACTGTTACCTAGGAAACCGAGATGAAAAAATGACTCGTATGACTGGCGCCTCTATCTGAAGTTGCCGCAAACTAAACAGTAGATCTCTGCTGTTTCAGCGATTTTTATGAATAATTGATTATGTTTCAATTAACATATGCTAGGGCCCCAAGCAATGTGAAAGGCAGGTTATGAGCACCATGTTGGGGGCTCAGAATAGATGAGCCACCTGCTGTTTTTCTGCTTACTGAAGGGGCTGTTTTGTGGGGTCGGATGGGAACTAGTTTACTTGGTCATTCTACTGAATTCATGTTCTGTATACGTATACAAATACGTATGTGCATTTGCATCAGTAGTGTTTTCTTGGGGAATGAACTTTGCGCAATGCAGGAATTGATCCTTCAAACGTGTACCCTCCCTCCCCTATGTGTTCCCCTGTAACTGGCTGACATCGTGTAGGCGGAGCCTGCAGTGGATGGTATGATATCTAACATGCTGTCAGGGATGAGGGAGGTAGACTGTGATTGGCTGGAGGGGCTGCGTGTTGCCATGTGGTGCCGGATCTCTGTTGCCTCTTTCTATCTGGAACTGCTATCTGGATTTCGGCAGCTGTTTTGCTGCTGACTCTATGATAACGGTGGTACCTGAGGGCGCCCATCTGTCGGTCACGTGTGTGAAGGTAACGAGGCACGTCCGGTAAACGGGTGGCCTCTCCTGTGGGTGATGCTTATGCCGACACGATTAGTGCTCTGGGATGAATGGAGTCCCAAAGCACCTGTCGGGCTGAGCCGCTTCTTGAGCAGCGCATCCTATCGACCGCTTCAACGGTGGGGTCTTAGCACAGTTGGTGGTGTAGTTTAGTGTGCAGTGGGGGTGTGTGTGTGTGTGCATGGAAACCAGCAGTGTATGCAGACTCCCATGGCTGACTGTCGTCGTTATGCTGTAGTATGCCCCTGAAGACTACAGCCCTGTGCTACAGCTGAGTGATCAGGCAAGGGCCCTGGCCCCCCCCAAAGAGTGGCTGTGTCTCTAACCAGCCCCTCCCACACCCCCCCCCAAGGTAAGACCCTGCATGGCCCCACAGGCGTGTGGGTGAGGCTCTTCTAAAATTGCCTCTGCATCCAAATCATTCGGGTTCCCTTTTATAATTCTGGGGAGGCTTTGGTTTCTTCTTTAGGTGCTTATTTGCATGAAGGGAACCTCCTGCTAGTTATGTGGACATCTGTGTTGTGTGTGTCTTGTCCAAATGGTGACATCCACAATTGCAGACCTAACCCAAAGTTCTGGGACCTGTCTGGAATTGTAAATGTGTGATTATGAAATGGGATGCAGCTTTTAACTGGACCCCTCTAATGAATTCTGGACCCTCTTACCTATTCTGCCTGCTGTTTGAATATCTACCTGCTTGTCCTACTTGCTTAAAGTTCTGACTTTTACTCTGCATGGGTACATCTCTTTGTAGCTACAAGATTAACTGACTTCCAGAATCTAAAACCGCTTCATCCCCCCCTTTCTAGGCGCAATGGATTTTAGGATGTTTGAGTTTCAACGATCATTAGCAGTATTCACCTGTCTGACAAAAGATATTTCTGATTTCATAATCTACCCTCAAGTCTGAATCTTTAATGTTAAACATTCTCTCTTTTTCTCAGGCTGCAATGCAAAGTGGACCTTTTCCAGCTTCCATAGAATAGTGTGTGGTGGTCATCAGACTCATTGCTGCTAGTTTGAGGCCAGTAGTTTAGTAGCTGGCTGGTCTCGTGGTTTCTGTAGAAGTGGTTGGATGAGGAGCTAAGTTCCAGGTGCCTTGTTTATACCCACAGCTGCAGCCAGACGCTGTCCTGGTGCTGTACAACCTGAGCGGGCAGCGCAGCGGCGAGGCGCTCGTGACCTTCCCCAGCGCGGAGGTGGCGAGGCGGGCCGTGGCTGAGCGTGCCAACCAGTCCCTCTCTGGCCACCCCGTACGCTTGGCATGTTGTGACTGACTACCTGCCAAGGGACCCTGCCTGCCATCTCTCTCACCTGCCCCCCGAGGAGACGGAGACGAATCAATATACAATCACCCCTTACTGCCCCCCCCCCCACCATATCTACTTTGTGTTTGTGTGTGTCACTCTGCTCAAAACTGCCACCTTCGTCAGCCAATAGAATCGTGCCCCTCCAGACATGACACTGAATTTAAATCCCATAGTGCCTTTGGTCATTTGTTTAAAAAAAAAAAAATCGTTAGGTGAGGGCATGTCCTTTACCACAAGGGCTCTGGAAAAAAAATTTTCTACTTGCTGTCACTCCATCTGCTTTCAACTTCCAACCATAGGAGACTAACTGATCAAAGACACGGCAGATAAGTAGTTTTACTTTAGGTCATTTATGTAAGGAAAAAATGTCTTGGGCTGTTTTTGCATGTGCAGTGCTCAGTTTTGTCATGTTTTTGTTTTTATTTGAGGGTGGGGGGGCAACAATGGTTGAATTGTATGAGATGTACAGTATGATGAACTTTATTTCTCCTTGTAGCCATTATGGAAAAGGGTGATCTAAGGTATCCATAGACCAGGTTCAGTTTAAAGTGAGTAACTTTTCCTTTGTACGATTTAGACTGTTTTAATAAGTTTACTTCATCTGCAGACAGTGTTTACACTGATTTATTTGAAGCTTCCCTGTTGAACTACTGTACCCCTGCATGCTGTACATTTTCTCCTATGTGTATGTTGATATAAGCTACATGTTTTTCTTTTAATAACTAGTCTTTTGCTGATAGTCTCTCTGCCTTGATGAGTGCAATACCAGAAGAACAAAGTGTGAGAAGTTTTCTTTTTAAGAAAGTTCAAAACTTGTATGAATTTAGAAATTCTGTATATGTCGGTCTGTGAACAATAAACTTATGATGCCAAACATCTTGCTTTATGTACAACAGCAACTGCAGTCAACTTCCAGCTCCCCTCCTTTCCTCAGACTAATCTTCTGATGCTAAACCTGCTCTAATTGGGGCTGATTCCATATGTATTGATTACGCACCACGAACGGCTTCAGGAATGCAGAAGTTTGGGTTAAACCGAAGTCAAATTTGTATAAATCCGTTCCTGGGGGGCGAGACAAATCAGTTTTGCAATCAGGTTTAATGACATACTGTGACACTATGCAAATTAAAATTTCTGCAACATTCAAAATGATTGACTTGAGGGAAAAAAAAACACACACACTGCTATAATTGGAGACGCACTGTAGACCCGGAACATGCCGCAGAACACTCGCTTGTCCTCGACACAAGGACTAGTTACATCATACATCCTGTTAAATTAAGGACAACCTGAGTATGATAGATTGGAATAACTGGGATACTCAGTTTGGTTACGAACACCATCCATCCCCTCCCTGTGAGGAACAGGAGCACAACACTGACTGCAGACAGTTTTACAGTTTTTTTTTTTTTATTAATACACTAAAAGCCTAAAATGCAGGGGTTCCCTTTGAAGAGCTGCAAAAGCACACAGCATTCTTAAAAATTACAAAATTTAAAAATACAAAAATGTACATGAAATTACAATAGAAGTCTCTGTAAACGTCTGCTAGTCCTGTATTTCCCTTTCATTTTACGAAACTTTTTAAAACCTGCTGATTTTCATGAATGACATTCATAACAGAATATCAAAAATACAGCATGGATTCCATTTTCCAACCAGTATCAAATCTTTGGTGAAAGGGAAGATGCTGGGCTTGAAAGAGCCTGCTTCAATCTCCGTTCTCAGTCCATAGCTCCTAACCTGGCCTCCACTCCATGGTCATGATTTCTATTTTCACAAAGAATCCCACAGAAGACAGCAGAAAGAAGCCCGTGACTCAAAATTTGTGCATAGCACAAGGTTTTTTTGTAGAATTTTTTTAGGTACGTGTAGCTAAATGCAGACCAGATTGGGGGGGGGGGGATATTCAGAACATGCTGGTGTTTCTACAAAATGCAAAATGGACATGTCTAAAGAACATGCAAATACCCAATGAGGAGCTTCACATTGCACTGTTGTGTTTGCATAGTCTAATCCACTGAATTCAATTCTTTATTGGCTAAAAAAAATATATATATATATTAAGACCTTTGCATTGTACCCTTTTCAATGCACATACGATACATACAGGGTGAGCAAGACCTTCAGTCATCCTGTGGTTTTTTTTACAATTAAACTTTCTCTACATCAGGGGTAGGGAACCTGATCCATGGAGAGCCGGTGTGGGTTTTTGGGATGGCCTCTCAATCAGCCAATAACAGTGGATTCCAAGGACTGGAGTTGAGAATCGCTGCTTTATTATTGGCTGATTGAGAGGCCATCCCAAAAACCCGCAGCCACACCGGCTCTCCCTGGATCAGGTTCCCTACCCCTGCTCAACATATATAGGCGACAGGATTCTTTAAAAAGGCATCGATCAACTTTTAGTGCATAGCAGAATTTTCGGGCATGACTATAGCATGTGAACACTCCCTATCCAAACTTCAAATAGTATAATAGAAAAATATATGTGGGAACAGAAATACAACTGTTTGAGAAAATGACAGGCTAAGGCAGGGTGAAAATCCAGGTCTGCATAGATACATTTTTATAATTCTCCTAGAAACCCCTGCCTGACGTTTCCTCAATGGAAAACCTGAGTGTGCAACATGTCTTCATGAGTCAAAAATGCTTTTTTTATACCTTTGGATTACAGGCCAATATTGGTGCTACATTTAGCCTTTTTGCGAATTGCAAATTGTATATATAACCCTGAAACAACCATTACATAATGGTCTTATTCTAGATTGAATGCTGAAAATGTAACCAAAATTTTTACCAGTAGCATACTACTTTGGGGGATGCAGTGTGGAAAAGTGAACGGCAGCAAAGTGAAAATACTGGAGCAGCTGTTCTGCACGGGGTACATCGCGGCCCCCTCAAAGCAGTGTTTCCCAATCTGGTCCTCGGAGACCCGCAGACAGTCCACGTTTTTGCAGGACATGGGCGGCAAAAAAAATGGACTGATGGTAGGAAGCTGGGTGGCTGGGAAACACTGCCCTTAAAGAAACATGGAGCTGCATGGCAGCAGACGCTGGCCCTAGACAGGCACTTCCAGGTGGCTTCACAGGTCACAAGTCAGCTGAGTCTCAACATAACAACCTCTACAGTTAGCTCGCCTTAGAAAGGGTAGAAATCCTCTGGTAGAAAAACAAATTATTTATAAATCTCTTTTGTTCTCAACCGTTTTAAATTTAAATTAACAGTGATGAACAGGGGGCTCCTATCTGTCCCCCAAATACAGGTAATGTGAGGTATCATATGAAGCCAGCCAATTCTGCTGCAGGATGTCTCCAAACCACGATACAATATTGCATGGTTGAATAACACCCCTTACAACGCAATAACACATGCTGGCATTTAAATGTCTCCTGTTTAAACAGTCATTTCTGCCTTCACCGTTTAATTCACGCTAAAGGAAGGTGGTGCAGAGCAAATGCAAGAAGAGCATTTTACTAAGGGAAGTCATATGCATTTGAACAACTCAGCAAGTCAAAGTCTACATTTTTTTTAAAATACCATTTTTAACAAATATAATACTAAATTCAAAAATCAGCTATATAAAACAGTTCTATTACAAAAGCTTCTAAAATTTCAAAACTAAAAAATGTAAGGCATTTGTGCAAGCTGAAGTGGAGGAAAATGTACAATTTTCTACAGTTTAAAAAAAAAAAAAAAAAAAAAAAAACACTCAAAGTGTGGAATGTTGAATATTATCTAACCCTATGACAACTCCAACATGGAAGCGTCTTCTCACTCTTCACCCCAAGGCTACTTGGTTTCTGCCCAGGCACACAGTGGGACCATCTCCCACACAGACCACCCCAGGAGGAGCGATTTAATTGGCCACTGAGCAAGAAACATGCCCTCAACCCTGGTGCTGGCCCACCCCAGAGAAGAAATTCACTAGCACTGAGAGACTGATGTTCCACTACAGCACCACGCAGTAGTGTTTATGAACTGGTACCATCTAAATTCAACTATACTGTCCTTTGCTCCTATATCACTCCACAGATTCTTACAGCAGAAACCCATGACTCTTTCACTCTCTAATTTAAGAGCCCCCATCCATCTTGGGAGAAACGGCAAATGCTGTGTTTTTACAATGTGCACTGTGGAGGCACAATCAGGCACGCAAGCTCCACTGTATGCTGCACACTTGGTGTGAGATGGTCTACACCTTCAGCCATGTCATGACTGAACAACCTTCAAAAACCTGCCACTATGAGTGCTGCTTGATGGTCTACTGAGCATGTAATTCGGTCTTGGATGGTGTGACTGATATGTGTGGCAGCAAAAGACCCTGCACCATCTGCACAATCCGCTACATCCATGTCCATCCAGCTGTGAAGCCCAACAGACAGGCAGGAATCCCTGTCTGATGGCGAGGGGCTGTGGTACTGGAAGCTCTGGGGGGGCTGGTGTAGGGTGGAGAGAGCTGGATCCCAGCTCGGCATGATGGAAGGCCAGCTAGGGCAGGCAGCTTAGGGCTGGCTGTGTGCTGCTGCAAGGCCTGGAGTCTGGGACATATCTCGACCGATGATTTCGTTCACTGCAAGAGAGAGAGATACTGTGTCATTCCCATTTGCATGGCCCACAGCAGGTTCATGTGTTTTAACATATTTTACATATACCACAGTATGTCTGCAAAATGAATAAAAATTACCTACTGTTAAAAGTCACTACATAAGGCAATACTAAGTACCCAAAGTATGTGCT
This sequence comes from Brienomyrus brachyistius, assembly GCF_023856365.1. Classification (NCBI taxonomy): domain Eukaryota; kingdom Metazoa; phylum Chordata; class Actinopteri; order Osteoglossiformes; family Mormyridae; genus Brienomyrus; species Brienomyrus brachyistius. The sequence goes on along the minus strand of NC_064543.1, from coordinate 11,080,154 downwards.
GCTGTTCCTCTTTTAGCCAGCAGATGGTGCAATGCTCCTATGACTGATACAAAGTGATAGAATAAGAAAAAGCCTTTCAATCAGTTGCAAAGGCCACACAAGCCTCCCAGAAAAATGAACATCTGTATTCAACAGACAGGAACGGTAGTGTGGTTAAATAAAAAAAAAACACTGTAACCTCTGGCAGCTCAAAAAGGAAGAGATGCAAACCAACAAATAGTGCATGGGTTACGAACGCAAGTGGTCCATTACTTCATGACTTTTTAATGGAGATCGAGCACCTTTCCTCAGCACAGCTGAAGTACTGCTAGCTTGCAAGGCCAGTGTAACAACGATGCACTCTTCCCCAGGGAGAAACACCAAAGAGGTAATTACTTCAGCATTACCAATATAATGCCATTGCCCCCTAACAGCCCAGGTCTTGGAATTACCCAAACTGAATCACACTTGCGTAAAAATGGCTGTAACTGCTTTATCTATATACCCACAACTTGTATGTGGTGATAAGGGCCACCAGTAAAGCTAACAATCATGCAGTACATTTTGAAAATATATATATTAGTGAATGCAAGCTTAATAGAAATCTTACTAAGGTTTGTTTTCAAGAAGCAAGAACAGAACAGACCAGCTAACGTAGCCTTGAAATCCATAGGTCATTACCCATGTGAATTTTAATAATACATTTTTTTAGTTGGCAGAGGACACCAGTGTCACCCTGACTCACCCCAGTGTTGACACACTTTGTGGGTGGCCCAACATTACAGTGAACAAATATGTATCTGTAGTATGCACAGGAAAATACAGAGTAAACTGGCAAACAAGCAAACACCAAGCAGGCTATGTAGCTACAAATAAACCCACAGAAAATAAAAATGACCAAATGAATTAGAGTAAATCAAAGTCATACCTTTATGACAAGTACAGTATTGTAAATGTGGCTAATCAGAAAGCCATAATGTATGTTTTGCTTTCTATTTTTATACTAAATTTTCATACAGATGACAAAGATTTTAAAACAAAAGAAAATTAATACCTTGCAATATTAACAGTGTTATTCTGTTATGTTTTTTTTAAAGCTAATGGGTTTGAAAGATGAGAAGGAACAGCTCCCAGAGTCCAGATACCAGAGCTATAAATAGCTTTCCCACCAAAAAGTGCTGGCGGGCTTGCGTGTACTCAGACCATAACCTGCTTAGTGTGAAGCGGGTGTGCAAACGGACAGGTAAACAAGTCAATTTCAAGCTCTGAAGCGCTCAATCAACAGGAACGATATTGTTACGCTGCACCTGTCCCCCGCTGGTGTCTCCATCCCGGCACGTGGCCAAAGACCACGGAACACCAGCTGCTTTTGCCTTCCACATCTGAACAGAAAGCCACTAAAAGGTCTTAAGTATCCTCCCCAGTCTTTGTCAATATACAGTGACATGAAAGTCCCCTGAAACAAAAGAAAATTTCCTTTATCTGCATAATGAATAAATTGGACATTGGCCCTAAATTAAAAATTGAGTTTGACCAAAAAAACTGCACTGAACACGTGTCACAGCAGAGTCTGCTGAAAGATGGGTTAGAGGCACGCTTATGCAACTTGAAATTTACCCACATTTGCATTTTTTACCTTGGACAAAAAAATAAACTAAAAAATACTACAAGGCAGTGAGTAATGGGGATTTTGAATCTCTCACAGGGGACCCTCAATAACATTTTCTGTTAATGATGACTGTGTTCCTCAAATTTAAATAACGCCTGGATCTGACTAATGTCTCACAAATGACCACCAAGCCAGTCACAGCAGACTGCTACTGAAACAACTACACTCTTTAAGGAAGTTTGTTTAGTCTGCAAACGTTTAAGCCTCACCTCTGGCAGTATTCTAAATGGGTACCTTTTTTCGCCAATTACGGGCCAAAATAGTACACTGAAAAAGCCTAGAGGTCTGTTCAGTTGTTGTATAAACATTAACATTTTTACACACCATTGAACCTTACAATACACAGAGGTTTTGCCATTTTCGATTGGACCAAGAGAGACCCTCCTAGGTTGCCAGGGAACTACAGGCTTGCATTGCTTGTTGTGTATGTGCCAGGGGCCTTAAGGTGTGAGAATTAAGTTTGGTTCCATTTCTCCCAGTGTCGGTGTCGGCGGTTTCCTCTCATGACAATCACCAATCTTGCTGAAGTGGCAGCCTGTGACCTTAAAGGGCTTTTAAGTGTATTCCAGGTTAATGTCCCAGAATGTCCTTTGTTTGCAGATTATTCACCATGGCAGTCACTGCCATCCCTGCCAGCAAGCTCAGCCGTTCGACTTCTCTTACACATGGCTTTATGTTCAGTACATTCCTCCAGCTCTTCTTAGTCAAAGTTTGCGTTTACATTAAAGGTGCTTAGCCCTCTCAAAAGCTTCCCAGAGATGCAGCTGATGATTGCTGATGCCCAAGACACATGGAATACTGCCCCTATTGCTAATGCCTGCTTCTCCCGCTCACTGTGCCAAGGCCCTGGGGTGGCAGCGTGTGTGTGAACAGACGGTCTGCCCTCTGCTGGTATCCCAGGGGAAGTTGCAGGGTAGATTTAGCCCAGAGAATTGTGAGGTCGGCACATAGCTAAAACACAGAGCATATGTGGGCTAAAGTGTCTTCCCTAAAGTCGCATCTCATACTCAATTCAAATGATACAACTACTCCATTTTCCTCTGTTCTTAAACCACAAATAATAATACAAAATATTAAGTATTGTATAACACAGCAAGAAAGGTCCCTATTGTACCACCACACACTACTAAGTTCCAGGTAGGACACCAAAACTACTTCAAGGGTTGACAAGCTGTATATCTGCAGATGCCTCAGTGCAAACCACTGTTGCACTAAGCTGTTATTTTTGCACTTGTAGCCTTCCTGTTAGCTTTAACAAGTCTGACCATTCTACTTTGACCTTTCTCATTAATGCACTGCAGCCTAATTTTTTTATTATACCAGTCCCTGGAAACTCTACACTCTGCAGTGTGTAAAAATCCCAGAAGCATGACTGTTTCTGAGACACTGGCACCACGTTTTTCTAATGGTCTCCGAACCTTCTAACCATTTGCATGCTGAATATATCATCTTCAGCCACATGGTTCACTATGCTGAGCAGGCAGTTCGCATTAAGAAGCAGGTGGACCTCCCACAGTGGCCGCTGAGTGTTTTGTGCACACTGATGAAGTCCTATTGGCAAAAAGTCTGTGCCACTCAGAGTGAAATATTAATTTAAAAATAATGCAAAAACCATCCCAGTTTCTTATTGTGAATCAGTGGTATATAATCATGGCAGAGCGTAGTATTTTGAAATACTCTTATCTGAACTTCACTGAATACTAAGGGTGCTTTTACACCACACAAGATTCCATACTTTTGATACGGTACTTTCACAAATGCCGCCTTGAAAAAAAGTTGCGGACTGAGAAAGAAAAACAAAAAAATAAAAAGTAATAATAATGGATGTAATAATGAAAGACACAAGCTAAAATCGTGATCAGGTTGAAGAACAGATACAAGATGATCCAGATGGCATGAAAAGAAATGAAGTATTTTGTATAATATACTTCACAAAGCAAAAAAAGGAGTTCAATATAACAAATTTCTCACTGACCTGTCTAGGAGTGATTTAAACAGCAAGGATGAAAATCATTATGTCTCAGAGAACGCAAGCACCACTCATGCAAAAGTAGCTTAAACTTAGAAAGTAGCTTAGAAAAAAGTAGGTAAACTTTTAACTGATTTTTAAACATATACTTAAACGTGTATCTTTTAATACATTTTCCATACAGAACTGATGGTAAGCCTGATCTTAACCTAGCTGACTAGCGATGCAAGAATTGCTTATGCATAACATGTGATGTCAGTATTAATATTTCACATCAACTAGCCCAATGATATACTTTACTATAGCTATTTTTCAAATTCAATACAAAACACCCTGCTTCGCATTTGACTTTTGTCATTTGTCATTCAGTGCAGGTACGAGATTTTACGCCAGTGGAAAAGCAGCACCGCTAAGTACCGTCATTTTTGTACCTGGTGTTGTACAAAATTGCCCTAATAGTATCAATGTTAAATACTTATAATTATAACAAAAAATGCTTAACATCTTAATGTAAAAGCAAATAAACATCTAAAAGTAAAAGACAAATTAATTTTTTTTCCCCAAACAAACATTTTTATAACATAATTTGTCGCAAACTTTTGAGGAGAATCTTCCTCAAAGAAATATACGGAGCATTGCAAGATATTTCTAACCCACCGGAAAGGCAATATCCTAAGTAAAATGCTAATTCAATCATCGTGACATTAAACACTTTTGACTATGTAGATATTTGCATCATTAATTTAAGCTGTCATGACAGAGAGACAAACCTTAGGCCTATTTCCTCTGCTTTTATTTTCTGAGTGTTTGCACATTGTGCAGTGTAACTGTCGGAGGAGGCTGACTCTCCGCACCTTGACTCCCACACAGAGCCGTAAGTCGCTCACCTCTCCCACCACAAAGCATGCACAAAGCTGGTGGGAATTATTCAAGTCAGCAATGATCTTGCCTGTGGTTTATTCTGCACACTTATGAATGTTTTGCCTTATTTATATATAAATTTGTTACAATTCCAGAGAATCCAAATCAAACATGTTACATACAAGAAGCAAAAGTACATTTCAGTTTATGCAATGGTGGGAAAATGCTGTTTCAATGTTTCCTTTTCTTTGTGGTATTTTTTTAAATCTCTTCTTGAAGGTAGTGATTCACCTTGTTCTATTTCAATTCAGTTTTCACTATTTGTTGTAAAGGAGCTCCCCGCAACTCTATGGGGACATCCCTAGATCAGCAGCACTCAGCTTCTAGTGCGATGTTCTGCTCCGTTTTTTAAGTGTGCATCACTTTTCTCGATTTTCAAAAGGGGAAAAATTCAATGTGCAGAAGGAGCTTAGGGCTGAGATTCTTAAATGACTGTTGATGGCACCCCCAAACTCTGCAAGACATCAGCAGGAGCAGCACTCACATTGGCGTTCCCCATGAGATGGGACCTGGCATGGAGGGCTCCAATTTTGGCTGAGCTGGTGGTGTTGAAAAAACCAGGGATAATGCGAGTACTCTGGGCCTCTCAAAACTTTGTAGACTTCAACAAGTGAGATCTCTGAATAAATTTTAAAAAGTAACTTGTGACAGTAAGTTAAACATTGGCATGTTTCCACAGTCCTATACTGAACAGAGAAACAAATGTCACGTCGCTGCAGAAGCAATGATCTCCGCAGTAGCTTCAGCTCACAAAGAGGATGCATTATTTCTTCAAAAATGACAGTAGTTTGTGTTAACAGCTTCTTCGGGGTACAGGCTGCGGCTGTATTGCTTAACTAATGAGATGCAGGAGGCAGTAACTATGGAAACCATGCAATTACACTAGAAGTGGCCATAAAATCTGACCTTTCAGAATATAAATAATAACTTGAAAAAAAAAAATCAGTACTCAGGAAGCAGGGAGGCTGAATGACATCGTTCTCCATTCCACCAAACAAAGAAAAAAGAAGAAAAAAAAAACAACAATGCAAACACACAAGTGGCGGGTGAGACGCCGTTTGACTCTACGTCTGATCCGCAGCACAAACACTTTCCACTTCGACTTCCTAGAGTCACGCATATGCCTTAAAGAGCATAGGGACAGAGAAAGAAAAAAAAAAGAACATTTCCTAACCACATGTCTTACAGGGTGTCGTCAGGAAATCAGATATAGAACAACATGCTAAAAAGCGAAGGACTGAAGTTCGACCTCACAGTATAGTATTGGTCAGATGCTTTTGCTATGATCATTATGACAGACTGCCAGGGGCAGGATGAAGGGGCACTCCTGTCCTTTCTGTACGGCCTCTGCTCAACCTATACGTGCACAGCAGCCTGACCAGCAGTGAATATGCGGTGGATTTCCCCATCCGGACGCCTGCTGTCTACATCACCAGCACTAGTTAAAACCCTTAATGGAAAGTGACCCAGTGACAAATGGAAAGATGTTCTACAGAGTCTCAATGATGCTATAAGGGATTTTTTGTGCTTTTTGTGCTTTCAGAAGTCACTAGCAACTCATTTCTCGTATATTCATCGAATACGACAGCTCAGACACACTGAATTTTAAAGGAGCGAGTTTCCCCCTCAACCTCAGGTCTGGGGCTTCAAGGTGTTCATAAGCGATTTAATTAAAACTTGGTGTAAATCCTTGAGGGTAAGGCCACAGCAATATTGGCTCTCATCCCAGGGCCAGACAGACCACAACAAATGACGAGGGCCACTGAAACTCCCTTTGCTTCCCAAAATGGTATAAACAGGACACTTGATCAATTACCAGTCTGAAGTTATTTTCTTCCTCTCCAAGGTTAAAATATACACAAGTCTTCTAAAACCAGGGACCCACTAGGTATGCTACTTTATACCAACTCTTAATTAATTACAGTTTAATGGAAGAACTGCATGAGTGCAGTGACATACATCATTTATTTTTTAACGTGTTTATGAACAAAAACAACTTCTTACAATACTTTACAAATGAAAGGTTAGCTAAACATTATTTAATATATTATGGTACTTGCTGCCAAATTACGTTAAACCGATGAAAGACATACTATTTAGGCTCAACAATGATGTACTGAGCACAACTTACCACTGCAATTACCAAATATACTGTCATTATTATTTCTTAACACTTTTGAAGGACCTTTATTCATTTTTGACAACTAATTTGTATACTGAAGCAAGGTCACTAAATCAAAAGAAAACTTAAAAGTGGGTTCACGAATAGCATTAAGAGTTTAATGTACATGACATTTTGTAAAACAAATTTCCTAGGTAGGGTGTGAAACAAGGGCCTTAGATGCTACATTTAGATCAGCGGAGGTAGGAATGATAAAAGTTAAAAGTTAGCCTGTTCGAAAAGTAAGGATCTGATAGCACCACCCAGAAGGATCTGCGAAGGGCTGACTGACGACAGGTGCAGCAGCGTGGGGAAGCAGTGATCTCTGTGCCACACAGGCAGGCACAGTATGTTTATTTCACCCCAGACAGAATGCACACCCCCCCCAAAGTGGGTGCGGCCGGGTTGAGTTTCACCCCTCCCGCGGTCTCCACCCAATATCACACTGTCACAAGCAGGGAGATGTGGGCATATGGCGTGTGTGCGCCAGACCTGGCCCACTCAGACAGGCCAAATGTGCTCCGCTGCGGGATGGCTAACGAGTGGAGCGCGCCATGACGGCCCAGGGCCTCGCAATCATCCTCTCACCCTGCCGGCCGCAAACATGGACACACACCCTGGTATTTACCAGCTTCCGATGCAGCTTGAGCTAGCGTACTGTAGACGTAATAAACATCCCATCCCAAGAATAGATGTTTATTCAGGAGGCAGTAAAAAGTATGGTTTTTCATTATGATCTAGGTATATGGTTGCCAGTACTAAAATAACTACAGTGCAAGTCAATCAGATAAGAGAAGAAGATAAACAAATGGGAACTGGCAAAGCATTTGGCTGCACCAAAAATTGAGGTTTCAAGATCATGATGGCCTGACAGTTCACTTGAGAAGTGAGGCATGACTCGTGCTGTCTGATTATTACTCTTATTTCCTTATAACTGAGTGCTGTTATGAGTAACGGTTGTAGAGGTCAGCATGTGAGCTCCTTCAATTCATTAGCAAAGTGAAGCCGGCAAGAGGCCTGTTATGTGTGCACACGCTGTTCCGCCCACCAAAGCAAGCCCAAATGCCCAGCCCACGCTGAGCACACGTCTCGCTCTGTCTCCCAGGGGGTGAGACAGAACTACATACACACAATGTAATTTGGTGGGTTCAGGGGTCTAGTGTCATTTCATTTTCACATTACAGGGAAGCAGTGAAATTCACTATGACTAAATACCATAGTATTTAGATGGGTACCACTGTAGTACATAGCGACGGACTTACTGACAATATGAATTATTCAACCACATTCAATTAGAAGGATGATGCTAAGCTGGCTGAAATTTCAAAAATCAAATCACATTAATTGAAATACATAAAAATCACAATCTGAACTATGCACTTACACTAACCCAAATGCATCAACTACCCACTGAAACTGGAGTACAATATTGTATACATGCTATTAAAAGCGTCTTTAGGTATCCAAATTAGTGTCCAGCAGTTGCATTTATCCAGTGAGAGGGAGGCTTACAAATTGCAGCATTTGTGTAGCTCTAAGCGTAGGGTCCCTGTACTGACGTGGTATAACGGCTCACACACACACACACACACACACACACCTCCTAAAGGGAAGCACATCAGCCACATTAGCTTTAGTTGTATGGAGGTACTCCTAATACACCTCAGCTGGCTGATCAGTAGCATGCGTTCTGACAGCCTATCATCCTATGAGGGAGCAAACTAACATCTTGAATGAAGCTGCCAAGGGCAAGACTGCTACTCACACACACACACACACACAGTACTATACACCTCATTTCCATCGCATGCACTACAACATTGGCCAATCTTTCCAAATACTGTGGCTGATACATTTTATTACACTGTACTTGAGGCGGCAGATTTTTTTAAATATCAATACATATTTAAATTTACAGAAAAGTTAAAAAATAACATAGTAAAATCTCAAAAGTGAAATACTTTCAATATGCTTGGCCTAGAAATGAATGTTACCAATGTTCAAAGGTTCAAAAACAACTTGCTGCCTAAAAGAAGGGTAATATATTTGCTAAATGTCTTTATTCCAAAGTTTGATGTGAATCAGCTGTTTATGTGAATCCATGTTGCTGGACACAGACAGTTACATCACTATTTCCTACTGTATCGGCCTTTACAGAGCTTTTTATTGTCAGTTTTGCTGTTAAACTTGCAACTAAACTGCTGCAACAATTTACTCACACTTCATTATATGGCAGCACAATAAATCTTTTTTTAGAGCTGTATAAAGACTTCAGCAAGCTATTGAATTTTCAGTGGCACTGCTGGATTCCTACCTTCCTGCTGAAATAAAATCATTAACTGAACACATGGATGAAATCTGCATGACGATCATCCAAAGACAACATGAGGCTGAGAATTTCGAAAAGCAGGTGAATCTTAGGATCAATCACTAACAAAAATAATTCACCCAGACTGGTGCAATAGTGTCCTGAAACTACCTATCTAGCAGTCTAAATCTAAATTATTCACCAAAAATACTCACCTAAGAAATTCATTTTCCATAAAGGTATGGATGGGTTGGTGATTAAAAAGTCACTCATAGCATGTTATGCGCATCACCCATAAAGACCAGCAGGGTAAAAATTCTCTGACTCACAAGTGACAGAATCCTGCAAACCCACTTTGCTGTTATGCTTTAAAACCGTACTGGTTTACAAACCAGAAAATTGTACTCATGATATCATGTAATGCTTTTCATTAAGCTTTCGGCCTTTGCGCACAACAAAATAATCTAATTGAACTTAAGCTACTAAACAAAACCCTTAAAGACAAATTTCTAAGAAGCCATAGTCCACTAAAATTGTATCATGCAGGAAACGAGCTAGTAAAACCGCATCCCCGTTTTTTTTTGACGTTATCTTGCGCATGACTAACAAAGCTGAAAATGAAGAGATAATTTTATTGGGTTAACTTAAACCTTTTCCAACAACCAATCACAAAAACCGTACATTTACTGCAGCCTACTCAGAAAAGCAATTAAGGGCTATATATATAGACATGCATCTTAAAAATAAAATATACGAGGTTTAAAATTCCCCAACAAATCAGCTGAAAGACTTCATTTTTTCCAGTGTGCTCACTGCTTTATGAAATACACTGAAACTGTGAGTGTAGAAGCCCTTTCAGAAAAAAATTAAAATGACGAGGGAATGGGAAGGAGCCCTACCATCGTCCAAAGTGATGTCCTGCAGGCCGATGGACTGGAATGTGAGCTCCTTGTCTTCTGGCTCTTGCTTAATGTGCGGCTGCTCTGCCTCAGGTGAAAAGGGAGAGTGGGGCGTCAGGGGTGGGCACAGAGCACCTGCCGATGCCAGGCCACCCATGCTGGGGCTGGATGCCTGTGGCGAGGCCTGACCAGAGCATGGCAGATGCATCAAGGGGCTGCTGGATGTTGGCGAGGGTGAGGAGGCCGAACCACCATTTGGGGACTGGTATGGCAGTGGCGGCAGTTGGGGGGACGAGGGACCAGAGTGAGGGGAAGGCACTGTTGGGGGCGGGGCAGTGGCTGAGGAAGGGCAGGATGCTGTGTTTGGATAGCTGGGGCAAGGGGCCTGTCCTGGATTAGGGCACGGGAAGCCAAGGGAATGCAAGTGCGAGGAGCCAAGGGTCAGGGGACCTGGAGGAGCACAACTAGAGGCTGTGCCAAGGGAGGAGTGGTACAGTACACCCAGATTCAGGGGGTGGGAGGTGGCTGGGTCAAGCTGGTAGGAGGTGATTGGCTCATAGGCCTGTGGTGAGGTGGTGGTCATAGGAAGGCTCGGCTGGCCATTGTATCGCAAACCGCACGGCATGGATTGGTAAGCAGGGCAAGGCGGAGGTGGCGCTGTGATGAATCCAAGGGCTGCGCCCACCATCTGGCAGTCAGGGCCAAGCCCATGGGCCTCGAGTGGAGACAACTGCTGGAAGGATGGTGCCCCTAAGTGCGGGTAGACTTGCTGAGGAGCTGGCAAACCGGCAACTAGGTTTTGCGGGGAGCTGGATAGGAGGCTGTCGTGTGGCTGGAGGCGGTCAGGGGAAGGCTGCTGGGGTCTGGTCAAGTGGTGCGCCTGGCTCAAGGCTGCTGGGGGGCCAACAGGAAGGTCCATTTCATCTCGATGCTCCTGCTTCACCACTGCATAGGGGACAGCAACAGTCATCATCATCTACCAGCACCATCCATAACTGAGAATGCCCTAATTCACCTCTGTCTCAATCTGATTTCATTATCTAGCTTCCAGTACATATAACCAGAGGTGGAGATTTCAGGTCCAGAGAGAACAAATCCAGACCAGGATTTTGTTTTAACCGACCAGTTGTGTATAGTCACACAGTACTCAACTGGCTGGTTGAAACAAAATCCAGGTCTGGATTTGTACTCTTTGGACCTGAAATCTCCACCTCTGCATATAACAAGCATCTGTGATAAACTGTCCTATTAAAGGTTTATTTTAGATGAGTTCCATAGCTAACCAGCAAAGTCTGGAAAAAAAAGCATACAAAACAAATTGTATCATCCTGCATATGAATTTTGTTCCCTCTCTGACCACAAAAGACTGATGCATTATTTACAATACAGCTACGAATATCAAGAACAAAAGCATGCTATCAGATACAGAGGAAACTGCCGATTCATTTCTGAGGACAGGATAAGGCTACCTTATAAGGGCTAAAGGTGATAGTGACGTAAGATGAACAGATTTTGAAAGTTTCATATTTGTCACACACACACACACACACACACACACACACAATAGACAAACGTTTTGGAGAAATAATGTTTATAAAAGATTTAAAAATGGTTCTAGTTAGCAATCTTCTGCATATGAAATAGGGCAGGCGAGTGTGCTTCCTAGTGACAGAAGTAGTGTTCTGCGAAAAAGGCAGTGTGACCTTGAGTGGTGGCTGGCTGGCCACAAGCAGTAGGGTAGTGCCCTTTGCCAGCAGGGACACAGGACTGCGCTGTGCTGCCAATGAATGGGAGAACCGCGTGTGTGTTTGCGAAGGACCCTACTGTGGATCAGAGCCAATGTTGCAAATGTGGTTTAGTGTGAGAGAAGCAGTCATGGTCGTACTGTTGAGGAACAAGGCTGGGGTAATAAAAGATGAGTGTGGGGGGTGGGATAGAGAGACTCTTATTTAGACATCCAGCACCCACGCACTTCGCACCATTGCTGGCCAGCGTGAATTGAAAGGGGGACCACCCACACAGCACCCTCGCCCTAATGAAAAGCAAGATGTTAGCACCGCCCAACCCAGGATGCACCAGCCGCGGTTTGCAGAGCCACGCCGGAGGCCCGTCTGCAGCGGCAGTGCGTGCTTCCTGAGGGCACCTGCGCCTCGCTCTGATTGGCCGCGAATTTGGCAGTTGGAGGGGAAAACAGGAAACCATCAGAAAGTGGGTGCGCTGTTAGAGGAGAAGGTGGGCGTTAAAATTCAGCACCACTTCACTATTGTCGCTGTTCAACAAGCATTTTTCGCATTGTTTCCTTTTACCCATTTTTATGCTGCCAATTTCAAGGTAAATAAAGTTGTAGGACCTCTCTACTGGTATGTATACCAACAACAATCTCGCTTTACGTGCACATCCAAAGCATGCAGTGCGAGGACTGTTCTGCATCACTGAGGAGCTTCTTCAAGTAAGTTGTTTGCACATGTCTTGAAATCCAGGTTTCACCACTTCCAGGTTTGACTCATCTCAGAAAAACCTTAAGATTGTTATGATTTCAATGATCTGATTTAATACCAATGCAAACTACTAAGCTGGTATAGTGTGTTTGGTCAGATGCTTTAAATAGCAATGTGAATGTAAATTTACTTAGACTTAATTATGAAACTGTGACAGTGGAAGGGAACGCCTGATTTTCCCCATTACTGTTTTCACAAACTGTATTTAGAGTCCTTACGGCATTCTGTGATACCAACACACACCTCCCCCCAAAAACTGAGGACCATTCACCAAATTAACCCTCTCGACATGGCAGGTTAAAGACTTCCTGAAGAGTGCTCATTTTCATTCCCGAAGCTGTGCACTGCGCCAGTAGATGAGCCATATAGAAACAGTTAGCAGGTGTGTGTTTGGTTGCAGGCCGAGGAACCCCTCCTGAACCGCATCAAAGGCCAGTAACCGAGAGGGAGACAGCTGACTTCTGCAACCCATCACTCAATGCCTCTGATGGAGCATGTTTCAGGTGCCACTACAATGATGAGCATACTTAGCAAGGTGGCTAAAAACCTCATAACCCCCACCCTCAGTCAGACGAGTTGACCTTTGTTTCCTATTGTTTCATAAGCACAGCCTCTGTTTGGCAGCAGGCTGACTGCTAGTTGGGTACATTGGAGTCTTTTTCTGTCAGATTGAAAGATCATTAACACACTTATTATTGCCATTGTTCTTGACTCAGCTAATGCGAGGACTGTGGTGATGTGAACGTTCAATGCGGTGGCAGGGGCAGGGGGAGAGTGGAGGGCGTGCGGGAGCCCTGGGGTCACTTTACTGTACCTGACAGGTACGTGAAGCGCTGGCACTGGCTTCTTTTCCGTTTCCCGTTACACACAAAGAACTGCACCTGGACTGGAGAGGTCACGGCCTTGTTGTGGTATGGAGGAACCTCCAGCACGAGGCTTGACTGTAAGGAGATAACTCCGTTTCAATTTCTCCGTAGACATTCTTCCTAATTAGTCAGAATAGGGTTGTTTTCCTAGTAAAGGTCAGCTGCTTTTTCCTTAAGTTCAAACCAAGAGGAAGACAATGACCTACTTTAGCGTTTCAAATACATGTATTTACACAAACACAAAGAAATTCAGAGGAACACTTACTCCATGACTTCTTTCTCGCACAACTTTTGCTTCGACTTCCCACTGCGGTCTTCCCTCTGAGGGCAGAGTGAATATAAATCAAATGCAAAGCAATTTAAAAACAAACTCAACTCCGATCTATTGAGTTAAACTTAAGAAAAGGAATGAATGAATACAAAAAAAAAAGCTTCTGGTTTCAGCCCACAATTAATACAGCACAAACACCATTACTGTGTGGTTATCCATGCTGTGCTCTGGACTATGTTAAATGTTTTTGATTAAGTAGAATTGTGAATATATGCTCAAGCAGTTTTGTTTTTCTTAATTTGATGGACCTTAGTGGCACATGGTGTCTTAAAACCAACATGTATTTGTTCACAAAATTCAGAAAAAGCCCAGACTTTTTGCCTGACATATGTAGCAGAAGAAATCTTCAATATTAACCTTCAAACCCTTAATACCCCTCGATTTTTCCCTCAAATTAGCTTATATTGACCTTGACTGTTAGCATCTTTTTACAATCTTTATGTGAAGATTCAGTACATAAAAAGGACTGCAAAGAACCGATACTCATCATCAAGATTTTCCAACATGTGGCGCATGTAAAGTTAACAGCTGTTTCATTTCTAACACTCTGTTTTTCCCTGATGTGAAGTTCCCAAAGAGAATACTTACAGAACAATTAAAAGCTAACCGTGGCCTAAAATCCTACTATTTGCTGCAAATCATGGAAAGAAGTTGACTGTTTCATTTGTTTTGAAATGCCTGGCTGCATTACCACACTGTTGGCGGGGGGGGGGGGGGGGGGGGGGAATACATGTTCAGTTTTCCTGCTCAGCATCAGTCTCTGGTTGAGAGGATTATGAGGACAGACAATGGATTTTTGGGAAAGACAGAGGGAAATTACTTTAAGCACCATAAATCAAAGACAATGCTACAAAAAAAGTCATAATTTTCATTTACTGTGATGGGCCTTTGTGTTATGAGCCTATTCAAAGAACACAGGAGACCAATGTAGAGTACTGCTTGAAAAAAACTGATATTGCATGTGCGTCTTATTAAAGCTCTTCACTGTACTGCTGTTACCTTTCTGAATCAGTAGTATCACAGTAGTAAGCAGGCAGCATCTGCAGACCGGCTAAACCCGTGGTGGAATGAGACCTTCTTTAATCACAACTTATCCTTTGCTTTATTTAGGAAAGTTGCCCGTAAAATGAAGATATCGACTACTTTCCATTTACCCTGTTAAATAGGAAACATTAGGTGCAAAGTGAAGGAAAACAGATTTAAAAACGGAATATCACCCTATCTATACTCCACAAATATTAGACAGAAGATGCTGGCTGGCATCACTAGAATATATTATTCAGAAAGAGCCTTAAGGGATGTAATAAATCCATCAGAAAGGCCCTTAATGAGGGAAGATAACTATAAAGGATCATTGAAGGTGGGAACAAAACAAGACAGGATGTTTAGGATAAAAACTCTATGCCTGTAATGGTGTTCATTCCCGTTCCTGAAACAAATTCTCCTATTCAGTTCAATTAATTTGATACAATGACAATTAATGATGATCATCAGTCAGGTATTACAGCCTAAATTTGATTGTCTAACATTTTTTTAGACCTAAACAAAACAAGACATTCTTCTCTTTCGAAAAGGTACGTGACCAAAGGTAGATTGGAGAGCTACCCCTCTAGCTCCCAGAAGCTCATGGAGTAACCCATCCATCACAAACACTCTCCTTGAACAGACACCATTCTGCCTTCCAGCATAACAAACCGTACGCAGAACAGAGCTCCCTGCTAACTGCAGCCACACCTAGAGTGAAGGCCGCATCATTAACTGACCCAGCCAGCAGGGAAAGACTGTGAGTCTTACTATGACAAAACTACATATATCACACAAAGAGCAATGTGAGGATATGAACTAGAAAGAGCCCTGCTATTGCTGTCCAGGCTGCCATTCAACACAGGCCATACACAGGGATGAGAAAAACCACCCAAGTAATCAGTGTCTGTTGTCTGGCAGCACAAAAAATGCCACGACTGAGGAATGGGATTCACTGTTTTTCACTACTATTCCTTCCTTCATCCCCTTTGCTGAAGCACTGCAAATTCGGCATTCCATATCTTGGCATGGCTCCTGCATGAAAGAGCATGTTCCATGCGGGGAACACAGCGTGGGGTTGGCTTCAAGAAAAGTGTAATGTGATTATCCCATGGTAACGGTCCTTCTTAAGACCTTAAGCAAGAAAATTAATGCAAAAAAAAAAAACAAAAAAAAAAACACGCAACCCGAAACCAATAAAAATTGCGTGCTAAAATCTGACTTCAACAATTTAATACACGTTTTTGTATGTACTCAATGAATCTATCTAGGCATCACTGAGCATCAGGCTGGCACAGGCCCTGAATGAGATGCCAGTCGCTCATAGGGCACTCACACACAAAATCACACACTATGGACAATACGGAGATGCCAATTAACTTAACTGCAGATCATGGGCATAGTATGCATATTTCATACACACAACAGAGAGGCAACATTTGAACCCCAGCCATGAAGGAGTAGGCAATACTGCTGCCCACTGAGCTAAACAGTCACTTTTTATACACATTTAAGTTGATTCCAAAAAAAATTTGTAGCAGTTTTTTACAGATGAAGGACAGCTACGCAGATACTCTGTAGCAGGCTCTCTGCCTGCACAGGCCTGCCTGTGATTTGGTGTGGCAGAATACTCTACCCACTGAAGAATTCATGGACATTCCTTTCTGATGCTTAATGTTGAGAGGCGTGCACCGACGAGTTGTGAATTCATCTTTTTCAATCTCAAAGCTTCGCTGAAACTAATGTTCAAATGACTTATAAACGAATGTCCATTCTAAGGGTGTGAAATATCTGGTCCAAATGTAAAGGAGTGTCTCACCCGGTCCCTTCTCTTGGAAGATGACTTTCGACTCCGGAAAAAAGTTGGAGCCCATTATGACCATCTCTTCTCCACCGCTGATGGAGCAACTGTTCAGGCTGCATTTATCCACTTGAGGTAGCTCCTGTGCAGAGCGCTGAGCTGCAAAGGCAACGAGCATTTGGTCAACACACGTGCATGGACACAGTCACGCCGACGAGCAGGCAAACACACACAGACACATAAGTACACAAACACTACCAATACCCCGGCACTCACCCAGATTCACACAGTCTAAACACATTCCGGTTAAACACTAGTGTAGTACTATCCTATGTGAGCACAATCACAGCACACACACTCATACACCAGCGTAACAGCTTGAATCAAAGTCCATAACTGTACCAGGTGGAATTTTCCAGAATATGTGGAATGTTTACATAAAGCCATTGGAGCCCCAGATCCATATGTACACCGCATTAAATTTGAGCACAGTGTGTATTTTTATGATGACATCAACACATGTGGTGTATTTTGGATACCTTAAATAAAGAACTGGAGACATTTCCTGAGAACACACATGTGCATGTGAGAAAAGTGTGCATCTACGTCTCCTATGTGTCTGCCTGTACATTCACCTGTGTAATATATTGAGGGTTTGTATTCACCAATGTGTGACTAAGCACGGGTGTATATGGGCACGTTAATGCACATATATGTGCACTCACAGCACTCTACTGGGATGGAGGCGACCTGCAGGGACAGGACCTTGCCGCTGGCCTGCGGCACGTGGACGCGGAACACCACCCGCACGCGCGTGTTCTTGCGCCCGATGTCCGTCTCGCCTTTCCGCAATTCGATGTCAGAGTTGCGCAGCTTTAAGATCCCAGCGCAGTCGATGCTGCCATAGATGGGGAGACAGTTAGTCCAAGGGGCAGAACCTATATGCCAGGCACTTTGAACCAGGTTACTGTACTTTTAATGACTCGCATGATACACCCCCCTTCCTGATGTGGCACATAATAGCATTAAGGTTAAGCAGAGCTGTCCAGTTCAGTCAGTGTAACCTTAATGAGGTTTTAATGGGATGAACCGTGCAAGAACATCTCCCAGTCCCACACTTACCAGCCACAATCGCTACAAACATATTTCAAACCTCATTGGTTTGCACCATATATTGGCCCAAAGGTGCATCTTCTATCGTACAACAGTGACGCTCATCTGATATTAACATATCATTCACAGATTAAATTAAATTCATATTCAATATGCAGTTTATCTGATTTAAAATAAAAAAACTTTTAATTTCGAACTATATTCGAATACATGATTGGTTAGAATATCATATGTGCTATTTTACTGATCCTCATGGGGAAATTCTCTTTCCGTCTACCCCATCATGGTCTTCATGAGACACGTAGACTCGTATACAGTGAGAGCAAGACTGGGGGTCTCGGGCATAGGGCCGGCCAGTGTGCAGTGCCCCTGCAGCTGGGGGTTAAGGGCATAACGGTGGCATCAACCTGCAATGACTGTTCAGTCACGTTTTCACACTGTCATACAAACCTACATTGAAATACGGCCGACTTAATTTTCATAATCAAATTAACACTTTGCTCCCTGTGTCTGTATTAATGGGCATTATTGTCATCGCCACCAAAGATTCAGGAATTCAGTGAATTAGCCTTTCTGCCTTTTCATGGAAAACATGGCTCTCTTTTACTTTCGTGGTGTGAGTAATTTCCTTTGTATTGGCAAGACATCGTTTGCACAATTACTAAAATACAGGGCTGAACTAATTTTTAGAAATAAAAAACAGCTAACACACAAACTGTAACATTTTCCTGTAAGAACTTATTCAAAATGATAATTTAAATTTAAAAAGCCATAAAATGTGGCAGACATTACAATCACAATGACTGTTTTTGGACAGCCGCAATATTTTAACACCTGCGGGACTTAACCAAGGGTTTGCTCAAGACTGAGTAATGCTGTTCTGAAGTGGTTATGACAAATACCTGGCTGACATATTGTTGTCAGGAAGGAGAGGAATTTCGAGAAGCTTGGTGCTGGCAACTATGATTTCCTGGCTGGCGGTGGCAACCGTTTTTCCTGTGATCCTGTGCACCTGGTAGAAGGCATGCGGTCTGAGGTAGCGATCGTCAGCTGTTCCAATAAACATCTGCAAGTTCACTGGCTTCTCATTATAACCTATGAGCTGCAATGGGATAGGGGAGAGGTATAGGAAAAAAAAACAGTAATATAAGCCAAAGGGATTTCCCTCATATATCCCCCCAGGCTTATCTAAATGACTATGGAAACTTGCATGTATAAAAAAAGAAAATTCAGGAAAAGTCTGACAACTTTATTTCCAACAGCAAAAAAACAGATGTTGCTTAATTGACATGCCCCTCATACTTTCCTATTTTTGTTCCTTACCAAGAACGCTGAATTTATACTTAGAAGACTCCTCAATTGCAAAGACCAAATAATCTCATAACATAAATAGTATTAACCACTGCCTGCGCATGTTGCCAGGCTTGCTGTTAGACCTGCCCTGTCCCACTGGGAGCAATGTGGCTCACAGCCAGAGAAGCTGAAAGTTACTTCTGCACAATAGGCTTGTGTAATTTGATGATAATATCAGTAATCGACAATAACAGACAAGTAATCCGGTGTTGGTGTCTGACCGGCAATTATCATCTTTGTTGGGGAAGGAGGCTTAGACTGAACACAAAGTAAGATAACAGGAACAGTATCTGATATTCATTTTTTTTTTTAAAGGGAGCGTGTGTTTGTGTGTGTGCAGTTGGATTACATTGCTTAGTCTTCTAATAGGTGCAGCAGGGCTATTAACTAAGGGTGAGGGTCATCAGGACCCTCCGTGTCCCTCCCTTAATCAGGGCCTGGTGAAATTCACAAAGGAGCCCATTAATCTTCCAGTGAGACATGACAACCTGGAGGAACCACCGACTACCACTATATTTCTGTTTTTCAAACATTTCACAAACATGTGAAGCAATACAGCGGTGATGCATATAAGGTAGGCTGTGATCAGTCACAGACCAGTTAAATATAGAAATGTGCATGTCAGAATCAAAAATCTACTTTGACCATGTTTTATTTAAAAAGGTTTGTTTTTTCTTAGCTCAATAAAAAGGTCTTGTTACTTGTAAAGGGTTTCAGTGAAAACTGCTTTTAGCTGCCGGTGAATTTGAAAGGTGTGCTTTCTCTCCTGTGGCCTCTGATCAGGAAACAGCTTCACAAAGTTAGCAAGTCCAGCTGATATCATTTCCCACACTGTTGGTTTTTCCACTGGCATACATGAGCGTACATAAGAGGGCTGAAGAAAGACGGCAGCTGTTGAAGTCCAGTTCAAGCAAAAACGAGGTGGTATGTGGTATTCTACATGGTTAAGGCAAAAGTGTGACGGGAACACTCTCCACTGCAAGCGAAGCATACACTGGAGGAAGCTGAGAGGACAAGGCCTTCATAAAACCAGAACTCTTGGCCTAGATATTGGGGTGTGGGGGGAATTCTGTGGTTAGTTTTGAATATCCTCCTCACCCCCGCAGGACCACACATTCACAGACACACACACGCTTCACAGGTACAGCCAGTGGTTAAATAAATAACTGTTGTAATTCTGTTATAATGATTTTATGCTTTCAGGATATTTTTTAAATTTGCTTGCACTACATTTAATTTTTGTAGTATATACTGGCCTTTGTACTTTTTCTGTTTGCTACTACATGTGTGTTCATTGCTGCTGTATGCATCAGAATTTCCCCCAGGATCAATGAAGTCCATCTTAACCTTAATCTTATTTACGATGTTTGGACTGCTCTGGCCACAGCAACTGGAATCCCACCCTATGAAGGGTTCGAAAGCGACACTCAAAAGCAACTGGAGCAATGGGAGGCCTGAGCTCTCTACGGAAATCAATCATAGGGCAGTAGAGGTGGCGTGCCTGTGGGGAGGGGGGGGATGATTAGGACCTACAGTCTTACTTGACCAGGTTGTGTATCATAAAAGCATGGGCGAATTCGTAAGGTAAATTCATAATAATCTCATTCTGCAGAATTTAATCAACATGTTTTCTTCATTTTATTATCTTTATCCACCACATCCCACAAAAAATATACAGATCCAACATGGGAAACCTCACCAATTATTTAATACAAATACACTGGCATCAGCGAGAATACGTTGCTCTTGTTTGCTCCATGTCAAATGGAAGATGTGTGGAGGCAACCGTGCGAGTTCTAATGCTGACACTCCACAGTAAGACTCACTGTCCTACTTTTGGACAAGCCTGAAGGAGCAGGTTGTGCTACTGGGCCAGAAGACAAGCTGCGAGTTACAGAACACTGTCACTTATTCTCATGCACCTTCTAAGATTCCCTGAAATTGATGGCAGTACCATCTTTTGCCCGGGAGGGCAGGTATATTATATGGTTAAAATGGGAGAGCAGTATAACTGACATAGCAAATGTAAACCTACATAAGGTTATAATAAAGGCATCCCCAGGTTATGAGCATCTGAATTATGGATAACTCATATTTACAAATGGACTTCCATAAAGAATATTGCATTAAAAATTTGTGGTAAATACAATGGTCTGTAATAACGAACACACTCACTACTTTGTGACGCTCATGAAAACGTTACGCGGCATGAGTGGTTCGTCAGCTCTGGGTACAGTACTGTATGTACGTTTATTCTTTTATCCTTACTGGATAATAATCATTATTATGTACAGTATTATTTTTCTGACTTGCCTACAAATTCAACTTCAACACAGACTTAGGGAGGGGATCTCTTTCGTAACCTGGGGAGTGCTTTAAAACCAAAGTCATAAGGAATGTTGTTACTTCATTGTTGTAGTGTATGTTACAATGTTACGACAGGCAGCGGGGTGGAGAGATGCTGCAGCCGTGCAATTTCACACAAGATATGAAGGTGACGGAGACACACATGCCTAGTTACCAAACTTGGAAAAGTTACTGGAAACACATTCAACAAGCCAACTCATTTAAGACATCATCCGAGTGTGAGTATGACCAGACGGGGGTGTTTATTGCTACAGATGTGTGACCATACTTAATAGCAAAGAACACGGGATTTAGTTCATTATGACTTATGTAGTTTTATTTTTAATCTTTTATTTATTTTTAATATTTTCACAAAGTGCAAATAAGTGTCTTTTACAACTGTTCCTAATTGCGTTTGTAGTTTTAAAAACTTAATTTCAAAACATGATCCCAAAAATCGAGGTTTGTACTGAAGCATGAATTTTGTGTGCCATTACGCCCCTGGCTTGGATAATTATGGGATAATTCGGTGCAGCAAAAACATCTGAAAGTCGGAACAAAACAGAAGTTTAAAGGGCTATAACCTTATCTGCTCCAGCAAAACCATCAGAAGTTGCATAATTTCTAATACAATGTTTTTCAAATGAAGGGTCACAAAATATGTGATTTTTTTTTTCTCTGATGTTGAACGTTTTTGTTGACAGTGCATGAGCATACAGCGCTAATGTTACTGCACTATTTTTTGGAAAAAAATTGGGTTCAGAATGTAAAAAATGTTGGTCCTGAGGCTAAAACACTGCTCTAAGCTATTCAAGTCTTTCAAAGGTTCACAGAATAAATTACCTACAATGCTAATCACTGTATTTCTTGAATGCTCTCCAGCATATACTGAAAAATTTAAATCTGCCATATCCCCAAAAGATGGGAGCAAAACCCCCCAAAGACCACTATGACTAACACGGCCCACTGGGCTGAAACTGAACTGTCAACGTGAACCTCCACAGTACAAACAGAGAGTAGAGAGAGGGAGAGCGAGAGAGACCTACATATAAACAAGCCATCGTGCTCTCTTCAGTTCAGTACAGGGCGTCTCTCTCTGAGCAGGAGTAGATTAGCAGGGACTCTCATTAGCTTCTGTTTCAGACTGTTCAGGCCAGATGGTAAATGAGGCCTGGCTGGAGCCAAGCTTGCATTAGACTCACGATACTGATACCGATCCAGAGAAGCGCTCGCATGGCTGTTCTGTTGGAATAGTAAACTCAAACGCAAATAATGCAGCTGGATAGTGTTACACATGATGGTCTAAATAAAGCGGCCTTATTTTGGGCCACATTTGTTCCACTGAGCAACTAAGAGTCTAAAATAGCCCAAAAGGCCATGAGAACCTTTGGAGGAGGGAAAGAGAAAAAAAAAAGTCATGTCTCAAATACTTAGCATTCATAAAATGAACAAAAATACAACCAGCCAGGACAGATGAGTAGATTCTCCCAACCCACTCACAAATACACAGTGAACTGGCACGCCTCCCACACCACTACCTGAAGAAACTGGCTCAAAGTTGTTTCTCCATGTTTCTTTGTGGTTTCCATTGTAAAGGTCATGCACACATGTTGAAACGCTAAAAACGTCAACTTGGGTGGTGACTGAAGGTCACCCCTGCCTGTTCCTCCTCAACAGGCTGTTACGCTGGCTGGGGACCTCTCATGACGATAGTGTTCAATGTTTGCGGACAACAGCACTCTGAGCCCCCCACCTTGCCCCCAAAGCTTTGTCTGAACAAGGTCAGGTGTGCATGTGGCTGCCATGTTCATCTGGTTTCTCAGCTATTGCAGGCAAAGCCTGCTGCGGTCTGCTGACTGGCTGGGATTAATGCAAACATGACTGTGTCAGTACTGATTTCATACCGAATAAAAGTGTCAGTATCTTTGAATATCCGTAATTTTAAATTTAGCCAAATCATTCCACTGATTTTAAATCCAGAGACAAAACAGTTTTCATGAATATAAAACAACCAGCCTTCTAAGCACTGTTAATCCCCAGTTTAATATACTGACAACATTCTCATTTACAACACCTCAGGACTTGGTTTCTTTTCAGTTAACAACAAGTATTAGTTACTAACAATAGTTCACTTTAGGAACTTCAACAGCACAATACAATGTTTGCAGATCAGTATTTTCCTGGGGTTAGTGGATGCCTAAGTGAGAGTCCTCAGTGATGACTGCTAAGTTTGCACCTCTTGCCAGGACCACAGGTGTGCAATGTAGAATCTATACATTCAAACAAGAACAGGAGCGCAAGCAGACAGGCATACCTGTCTACCTGGCAAATGAGTATAGCCCAACCTCCCAACTACAGGCATGCTCAGAAGGCAAGGTCAAAGGTTAATCCCTCCTTTAACTGGAGTCTGCTACAGCTCTTGTTCTACAGCAGGACAGCTACCCTAATACAGAGTAAACAATGTCGCAGACTCTGCTTAGGTGCGAGTAGAACACACGTTATTAGGACAGTTTTATGGGGTGCTATTCCCTCCCTATTTATTACAACTTATTAAAGCCACAGAGAAACATTCACCCCTAAAAATGTGCAGCGACAAGCAACCAGAAATTTTGACAAAAGTTATCATTTTTAAATAAGGTAGGACCAAGATACTTCTACACTGACAAATACAAGAAATTTTGAACATTCAAATTCAACCTTGAAATTTAGTATCTCCAGGGCAGATATTATTTGTCCCCCGAGGTCATTTGAGAGTCTAATTATCAGTCAACGGTAATAAAAAGGCATGGCTTCATGTGAAGACTTACCAATAAAAAGAACCAAAATGACAAATAAGGAAAGTCTTCAGTAAAGCAATACTAGGTGCAGGTCTGGGGTGAGCCCCCTGAAGCCTTCTTAACGCTACATCATTCATAAGTCTTATCTTTTAACATGGAACTCACGAACGATGTAGCCTTAAGGCGGCTTCAGGAAACCCCTGATCATTACTGAGCATCACACAACCAAGTTCTATAATTCATCCAGCAGAACAATAGCTTCATTAATAGTTCCATTGTTTGCCCATTGCACCTTTTCCAACCTCATAATTTTTCAACCTCATAACCTCAATCAGCGGAGATTGCAATATGGACACATTTTACCCATAAGCCTCCAGACTAGATTTAGGTATGCACAGAGTCAAGGATTTTAGGTTAGGTCCCAAAGTTCTGGTGATTGTTTTTAAACGGGGACACCCAACAGGAGCATCTGATGAAGCATAAACACTGTAGTGTAACACAGTAAACAGAGTCTCTGTTTTGTACACACAGACACCAGTAAAGCTGATTAAGCACCGCTGTTCTGCAGGGTCCATTCAGTACACCTGAAAACTGCTTGTGAAACAAAAAAAATGAATGTTGTCATGGGAATAAAAAACAAAACAAAAACAAACTAAGATGGGGATGTGTCTAAAAGGAAAAAAAAACAGCCAACCAAGACTATTTCTACAAATTATGCATCTTCACAAATGGCTAGCCGAGTGTATTATTACTTGTTAATCATTAGCTGCATAAGTCATCCAAAGCCTATCTGATGTGTAAACATAGAAAAACCACGGAGGAGAAAACACACATATCAGAAGAAAGAGCGAACAAACCCAAGACAAAATAATAAGGGAAAACATAGATAAACAGGACAAGGTAAAACAAGACGAACCTGGGTCATTATAGCAGCAAGCTAGAATGAGGATGCATGAGAACCAATGGCATCAAGCCAGCCAGTTAAACCATTTTTACTGTTACAAGCAGGAACTCAAACCAGGTGGTGGATTGTGATGAAATTTAAGGCATCTGTTCACAGGAATAGCCTAGTTAAAAGTTTAATGCTCATATAAGCTTATCTAGCAGTATGCAACCACTTTTATATCAAGAATGTGGAATTTGGATTAAAAACAATGACCAGGTTGAGTAGTACTAGCTAAATTCAATGGTTAAACAGCACCCTAACTGTGTAGTGAAAATGAAACGATTGAGTTCATACTGACAACTATTGTTCCCACTAGATAAACATCCATTGAAAGAGAAATGATTGAGCTATGCACCAAGAATCTTATTTCACTTTTAAAGTACTAAAAGAATTCTGAAGTAGGGAAACATAACATTCTAGGAAACACTCCAGTCCACAGAATGACAGCACAGCACCTAAACCAATGAGATTTAAAAACCTGCCGCTGATGGTGACCTCCGGCCCTGATGGTTCCGGGGATTAAGCAGAAACCAAACTGTCACCGTGTGTCACGAACAAAATGTTAATGGGAACACAAACCCTCAGGGTAAATCGCAGTAAGCCCAAGTGTGGAAAAAAACAATCATACTACAGTGGCACCCTGTAACCTGGATTAAAAACACACAGCATTTAGCACATTATAATTTCAGTGGGTAGCATTCTGTTGAACATTTTGAAAAGTTCAACTCAAATCTGCTGAAAAAGATAATGGAATTCTGCAGTGTTAGCTGAAATATGTTTATATTATAACCATCAGCTAGTGATGTACTGATGTAGAAATTTTGACCGATACTGATAACTTAATTAGATAAATTACCATCTAATATTACGATAACCGGCTAACCTCCACAAAGCTGTACTGAAACCGATGCCGGTGCTGTTGCTTCTGATGACTGTGTGTAACAACCACATCATATAGCACGAGCAGTGAGACATTAGCAAAGTAGAGCTGACTTGAGAGACAGCAGCAAGGTTCTAAGTGGTGAATGAGCTGACAAAATTCCTCATCCTCCACCATGGAAAATTGCTAATGTCCAGTGCAATCATCTACATTATTTTACTTTAGCTCTGGTGTTGTTAATATTGAATAATGACTAAAGTCTAAATATCGACCGGCAATATCGATATTTAACGAACATCAGCCGATGCCAACGCCAATTGATCTCTACCACTAATCTACAAAGCCATATTATTTTGTGAACACCTTGAAACAACCAAATCAGGACTTTACCTGAACCATAAATATAAAGAACAATAACACCAGTACCAGGAAGAATTCTAACATTGTTAAACCAAAAATGTGATTAAAAACTGAATTAACACAAGGACCCATTTCATCCTCTGAACACCACTTTATGGTTTCATCGCTACAAGTGTTTCACAGTGCCACCAGGATACCATCAGTGAACAAAAGGCCGTGGTCTCCATGGTAATGAAATATTCACCAGCTCACTCCAAGGATCTCAGCATCTTCTCAATAACAGACAGGAGTGGGGCTGTAAACTGACCCGCTCTCTTGTTAGCATCACATGACAAAGAACAGGCAGTTCATTTACAGCGTCAAAGATAACCTGTCCTATTCTCTCTGTAGGACCATTGTGTGTTATTCAAGTTATACAAGCCTGAACAGATGTGCTACATTTCTTGCTAGATGTTTCCTGTTTTATTTACCTGTACTTATATGCAATTTTTTATACTAAATGCAAGACATGCAATATTAAAAGCGAACGATCATCTCTGAAAAAAGGGGGTATAACTTCCATGGGCAATCCTGTATACTGAGAAAAGTGGTTAAATTAATGAAGGAATTAATTTGTTCAATCAAGTGTTTAAGCTGAAACTCACTCAATACTATGTCTGTAACAGCATTACTGTGCATAGATGATCAAAGTTAGGTGCAGAGTAAAAGAGAAAGTGAAAATATTCACTGAAGAAGCATAACAGTATAGCACACTTAGATCACCTAGAGTCAACAGTATCTCTCGACTGCTGAAATGACACGGTTCATACAAGAACAAAGGGCCTCAGGAACTCACCTTGACCACTGGGTGGCCACCTGAGGCTGCCTTGACTGCCCCCCGGCTCCCCTCTGTCTCATAGTGGGCACGGTGGTGGGCCTTAGGCTGCACCTCAATCTTGAGCTCATACTGTCCAAATTGGCTGGGGAGGGGCCAGTCCAGAGGGGGCAAGGATGAGGCCCTGGGGGGGGGTCAGAAGGATTGTGGGCAATAGCATTTACCAAATCATTACACATTCATTTGGTGTGATCAGCGAATATAATTCAGCGCCAACTATTATTCCCAAAGATGAGTAAAGCATAATCAAGATTTAACAAGAAAAATTGCTGTGCCAACAAAATATCCACCCATGGTTTAACAGCCAGGTCACAGTGAGCCAATCACATCTGCTGTAATGGGAAGCCTATCCTGGAGAAAAAAACAGAAGTATTCCAGTAGCTACTACTGTTACACTGCTTACTTTAGCTCTGTTTGCACAGCTGCATTAAACAAACAAAAGAAACACACTTTAAATCTGAAATTCAATAAATTCTGTCAGTAAAGTTATTCTCATTTTACAAGGAAAATCAAATGGAGGATTTTTCTGTGCAAGCAACAGACAAAATATATGCATATAAAAAAATAATTCTGAGCCTTTGCACTTTATCAGATCACACTACTGTGTCCATGGGAAGATGGTCAGACAAGGTTTGGATAAACATCCTCACCCAAAATCCATGTCAAGTGCTTAGAAAAAAAGATTTTTACAGGAGGTGTTAAAACAGCCCACAAGGTAAAGTTCATTTCCCCCTCCTGGTTCTCATAAGTGAAAAGTAGACTTCTATTACAATGCATGTATGTAGAACAACTTCTTATCTAATTTTTAATAATGTGAAAAAGTTCTATCGGCCTAAGAGAAATTGGCATTTTGGAGGCCACAGTTATTGAAATGGATTTGGAACCCTTCAGTTGTTGGAACAAATCCCTGGTGGCAGAACACGCAGGAGCAGAAATAAACACCGTAGTTGGTGTGTATCTTTCTCTTCGATATCTTTTTGAAAATGGCTTCGCTTTGATTTAATTCAACTGGTTCTAATTTCTCTAGCAGGAATGCCCATTTTGAAATACAACAGTGACATTAAATGAAATAAACTACTAATGAAAAGAAAGGTAAATATGAGACCTTTATCTCCTCAAATGTGAACCCTGGATCTTATTGATAATGTTCTCAT
This sequence comes from Brienomyrus brachyistius, assembly GCF_023856365.1. Taxonomy (NCBI): domain Eukaryota; kingdom Metazoa; phylum Chordata; class Actinopteri; order Osteoglossiformes; family Mormyridae; genus Brienomyrus; species Brienomyrus brachyistius. The sequence goes on along the minus strand of NC_064543.1, from coordinate 11,051,926 downwards.
TTACAATTCTAAGTTAACCTTGGGTTTTTCTACTCATCAGGGCAGGCTTTTAATTTGGTCTAGAATGGTACTAATCATTACACATTGCGTGTGTGTGTGTGTATACATTCACACACATATACATACATACATGTTCACACACACACACACACACACACACACACACACACACACACACACACACACACACACACACACACACACACACACATATATATATATATATATATATATATACACACACACACACACACACACACACACATATATATATATATATATATATATATATATATATATATACACACACACACACACACACATATATATACACACACACACACATATATATACACACACACACACACATATACATACACACACACACACACACACACATATATATATATATACACACACACACACACATATATATATATATATATACACACACACACACACACACACATATATATATATATATATATACACACACACACACATATATATATATATATATACACACACACACACACACACACACACACACACACACACACACACACACACATATTTTTATATGCAGCCACCATTGTTATCAGTGGGTAAGTTTAACAACACTTTCAAGGCTGAATGATGTTGATAAGTAGGTTTATTAACGTACCGGAAGATAGGTGTGTGCCCAGGCTTTGGTTTGTTCCAAGTAAAGTGTGAGGGGACGGACAGGAACTGCTCCCCCAGAGTGTCCTTCTTCAGGGTGTCTTCCACAGGAGAGTCCAGCGCAGGTGACATACAGCTTGGGTCTTCCAGGCCCAGATCGCATTTCCCTGGCAGGGACACCCTCTCTTGGGAGGTCTTCCTGGTTTTTGAGGGGATGTCTGCCTCAGATGGGCAGCATTGGAAGGGGAGGGACATCCCTAGGGAGGGGCTGCCTACCCAGGTGTCTTCTGTCACACTTCCTCGGGGGGAGTGACCGGGAGTAGGGCCAGGAGAATGGTGTGGAGAGGCAGAGCCTGGTCGGCATAGGTCAGCGCTAGAGTGGCGCCTTTTTCCACATGGAGAGGCTGGGCGAGAAGAAGGCCGTGAGGAGGGCCGAGAGGAGGGCCGTGGGCTTAGCCAGTTCTCATCTGTCACACTAGCACGAGGCGAGTGGCCCGGTGAGTGACCAGGTGACTGGCGGGGTGACAGTTGAGAGCTGAGAGCAGCACGGGCACGCTGCCATGGTTCCTCAGCAGGGCCGCCCAATGGGGAGCAGCCAGGCGAGGTCAGTGGGGAGCCCAGTGTGAAGCGAGCAGCCGCTTCATTCAGCTCTGAGTCCACGTCATCATACACGTGCGAAAAGGACTCGCAGGAAGAAGCATCCGAGAACCAGCTCCGGGAGGAAAGGCTGCTGCAAGGGCTGGAGTTCATTGGCAAGTCCCGGAACGAGGTCTCCAATGGAAGGTACAGGTGGCCCCGAGAGAGTGGCCGATCTGTGCCTTCAGCATCAGCATCTCCAGTTGCCAGGTGACCTCCACTAGCTTCCATGCCCTGCTGACAACTGGGTGAGATAGAGGTGATCTGGATGCTGGGGCACTCAAAGGCCTTGCCGACCCCTGTCGGGCTGTACCTAGGTCCATCATAGCTGAACTCATACCCCTTGTACGCGTGTGAACGGGGCGGCACTGAAACAACTGGCGAGTGAGATTGCGGGCCATGGCGGGGAATTCCAATAGGCTGGTTGACCAAAGATGGGGGCTGGCCAACATTGAAGATGTAAAATGAGCCGTTTTCATCAGATTCGAGATCTAGGCGATAAAAGAAAAAACACTATCAGAAGAAATGTACACAATGCCTTGCAAGACATCATATTAAGCGTGAGCTGGATTCAAAGATAGTTGCTGAAGCAACCCAAAACCATAACAAGCTATTATTCTAACTAAACCACTGAAAGACAGAGAGGAGAAGTTTCCAGGCTCACACATACACCCACACATATTCAGCTGGCAAAAAAAGGCCGCATCATAATTAGTTTTGTTTTTTCCCCTTCCAAGGTCCATAGTGCACAGCCAAAGTAGAGGGACGATAAGAAAGATTAAAGCAAATGAAGAGTGCAGAAATTTATCAAAACATTTACTGGTGAGGTATTAAGTTTGCTAGCTGCAAGAAAAAACGCTTGCATGAAGTATGTAGAATTCCAAGAATGTTTAACTTAAAGAACTAGAGGTGAGTACTGGTGCAAGGGGTTAACTAGTGGATTGGTGGGGAATCCTCTGGGCTACCAACCAACACCCAGACTGAGCTATAATGTTCTGAAGCAAACAAGAGCTATTCAGACAGACACCTACTCACAGAGTGGCTATGTGTTGGATATATAGAGCAGGGGTATACGCTGTTACACTCTATACTGCTATACTGCTGCTTAAAAACAATGCACATAGATGTGACAACGTCAAGTTCAACTATGATAATCAGGGTGATACAAAACAGCCTGGCAACTGTGCAGGCTAAATGTTGATGACGAAATGCTTCATCAAAACTGCCTGATTAAAGTATCAACATTAAAATTATGACAATACGAGTTAATGCTAACAGACTAACTTAACCCAGGACAGCAGGTAGCTGAACATTCATTTAGCAGCCTTTTGTACCAGATTTCTGCTGTTGTTTTTCCAGGTATAAAACCTAGCTATATAAATATGCAAGGTAATTAAATAAAAGCTACTGGAAAATCTTGCTTTTGCAACATTATAAATCACCAACAGAAAACCTAAGTATGCACAGTCAATCTCTGCCTGAGCCATGGAGTGCATCTGTCCTTATAATGGCAATGGTCTTGTACTGATGGCTGCCCATTCCTCTCCCAGGAGGTGAGGGCTTTACTTATTCTCCCTCAGCATGGACCTTGCCTGTTGTCATGCTCGTGTTTTGACGGCGATGTCTCAGTGATGGGAGAGAAAATCCTTATGGGTCACTGGTCTGTGCAGTGCACCAAAGCTACAGTACCTCAAAATATGGAGGGGGAAAAAAAAGTTATACTTCCATTATGGGCTGTATGATTAAAGCACATGTTTCCTAAACGTGTAACGATATCCGGAACCATTAAAGAAGCAATGGGAGAAAATTAGACACAAGCAAGTAATTAAAAACAGCAATAAAAGCTTGCTATCACAACCAACTTCATTGCATTGTTTTAAGGAAGTAGACAAGTAAAGCATTCAAAGCTTTAAATGAACATTTCAAACAAGCTTAAGAAAAGTTCTGACCAATAATGATTGAGTCAGAGAAACAAGAGTTATGTGCAAAAAGTAGAATCAGTGAAAGCGGTTCATAAGAGAGGAAACAATGTCTTTTTTAAAGTGACATTTAAGAGAGACATTCTTCATAATGTGTCAAACCTGAAAGACAGACTGCTAGAGTAAACAGCACAAAAAGAAGAGCTAAGGAAGTGTGCTGTAACAGCTTATTAACTGAAAAACCATAGAGGATTCTTTCCCTAGCGGTCAGCACCGGATGTCTCAAGTCCATTCGTTAAGGCAATTTAACATATGTTTCCTTGCTTAATGATCCTTCATCCAAGTGTTTCAAAAGAAGAGAGGGAGGGAAAATGGTTGCTTTCAGAGAAACTGTTCCCTGCAACATGTGAGCCAGATCTGCCATCAATTAGTTGCCCCTGTTATGGTGCCAATTAATTTGCATGGCTCCCCAGACAGAATGGAAGTGGGAGGGCAAGAACACAGCGGGTGGCGTGGCGGCTCAAACACAGCGTCTGCCCTCTGAGGAAAGCCGACCTCACCACAAACAAGTGCTTTGTGCTACAAAGCAAGTCTGGTGCCAACCCTCTAATTAGAGAGGAAGCAGCAAAGGGCCTTTTCTAAAAGGCCTGGGCTTCACATTATTTTATAACTGAGGGGTTGGTTGGGACTGTGACCGTGCAGAGCACAATTTTCCTGCCATATGATGTTAATATTTAAGAAATACCACTTGATGGAGGTGAATGTGGACCAAACAATCAAGATGGCTTTCACTATATTCATCTGTATTATGGCCCAAAGTTATTTTTTAGTAAATAATTCAGCCCAACATTTTTTTTTTGTCGGAGCAAACGGCGATATTTAAAAACAAGCAATGATTTTGGCTTAAGAATATCACAAAATAATATATATGGTTGTGCTAAAGTTAAATTTAAGCTTTAAATAAGTTGTATAACAACTTGAATGCTTTTTGTATATAATTATATATACACATTTTGAAGAGGACAGACACTTATACTCAACATATTTTAAAATATGACCAAGTTTCCAATGAAATTGTGAGCACCACCTAGGACTGACTTGGTTATTACTGACCCCCACCCCCATTACAAATCTTTTTATTACTTACATAACTACCTCTATCTGCTGTTGTACTGCTGTATTATTTAAACATATTACTATTCTCACATACTACTACAACTGTACTTGTGACTTCTTCACGTTTCACTTTTTTCTGCATTCTTTTTTACGGTACATGTGTTGTGCTTTGCAATATGTTTTTTTTTCCCCTTTGCGCTGCATTTTTCATTGCATTTCACTATCTGGCCTCTTTTTGTCATGGTGTGGGTGGGCGGGGCATCTGTCACTACCAGATCCCCCCTTCCATACCAGCTGCCTGGTTTGTACCTTGCATGTCTACGCATGCTCAGCACTTTTCAGCATGCATACACCATGTTACTGTTTCTGGCACTCCCTGTGCATATAGTTACTTCTTCTGACACCATCTAATCCGTTCATCCCGTAAATAAAATCAATAATACATTATCAAGCTATTTCTTATGCAAAAATGTATTGAATATAAGAAAAAATTCTGAACAAAAAAAAAAAAGAAAATCACCCAGCTCCACGTCAAACTTCAATAAACCTCAATAAAATCAAAATAAGTTTTAAAAGGTTTTAACCCTAACATGAACATGGTTTGATTTTTGAGCCATCAGTCTTAAGAGTTACTACTTTTTTGTTATGGGTAGGATATAAGATATTTTCGTATCACCATGTCTTTTTATACTTACTATGTAATGACTGTAAAAGCTGCTGTAGTTAATATTTAGGAGTTCATATCTGAAGAGTTCAATGTAACATCATACCACTATCGCAGATATTAAACTGCTATATATAAAGATGTCATTCAAAATCCCATTAGCTGTACTAGAGTATTATGACCAGCATTTGCCTCCTTTTAAAATCTATGAGCAACAAGTTAAAGGTGTAAAGAAACAGTAAGCAACACGTAAGCAATGTAAGAAACACCTTGAGATTAATATCTAGACCAATTTGTAAAAATCACAATATACTTCTCATCAAAAGATTCTGATGAATGTCACACAGAGCTGGAGAAACTTAACAGACAACCATCATTCCTTGCAGAAGTGCACACACATGCACACCAGACTGCCTATTCAGTTAAGCGTAAAGAAGCTTCACTGTTCCCAAGCTAATAATAGACAGAAATGCTCCACCACGCAGTAGGACCCAATGGCCATGGCCTGCCTGTGACACAATGCCTGCTGGGGGGTAGGAAATGAAGGTTAGGGATTTCTCAGCACGATGACGACAAGAGAAGGGCACCACACTGAGACACTAACAGACCGATATGATGTTGGTCTTTTGCTGTGACTCCGCCTACCTTCTCGAGAGGTGGGGGGGGGGGGAAGAGACATGTGTCAGGGTCTTATTGGTTCAGCACTTGAACTACCACTGACAGACAGAGTAGGGAGGGGTGGAAGAGGGTGCTTCTGAAAGCCTGCATCCAGGTTTCTAACTGTGTCAGTTTGAATTTCTGCCATGCCATGTGTTTTTTTTTTTTAAAGCTGACACAACATTATGTAGAACCACTTTGCTGTATATCGCCAGTTTAAAAGGAAGTGTTAAGTAATAGCCATTATAGTGGCTTCTTCTAATTGGTTGATGCAAGATTGTGGTATTGGACTAAGGCAGGAAATGACCTAGCACAGACAGCTCTCAGACAACAGCAGAGCACAGTCAAGACAGGCTGCCCATACTCTGGCAGTCACACATCTGTGGCCTGCATTCCACAGCAGATGACAATTCATGTTAGAAAAAGATCTTCAGTTAATTATCAGGTAAAATGAGAACACACTTGTTAAAACTTCCACAAATGGCATCTCACGTAACATAAAATTATATTCAGGCTCTTTCTGCAGATGTCCATCAGCAAAGATCAGCTGCAAAGTAGAAAACCTATTTGGCCACTAAATAAAACCCCCCAAATTGACAGCATCATGCTGATGTGTTAGAGGAGTAAGGATACAACCTTCACTTTCGCAATGGCCAAAGCTATGTGGTTGAACAGTGAATACTATATGGCAGAAATTGATATTAATATGTGAGGAAAACAGCAAGAATGGGCCAGAAAATCTCCGGAGAGACAAGTCCTCATCTATGCCCATTTAAACTGGAAATTTAAACCCTGCAAAATGGTCAGTTTTTTCACTAACACCCCACCATAGCAAGGATATAAGATGACATTCACAGAAAATTAATCCATCCAAGGAATTCTGTTTCCACCGTTATGTCACATTGCCAGACGTGAAGAGTTATTGTTCAGGAAACCATGCCCAGTTATAGCGAATTAATCATTTTTGGTTTAATGGACTAACCTTTGGCATAACAAGTGATAAAGAAGTCTCCCTGAGTTTAGTCTGGATGGCAAGCAACAAGCTCAGCCATATACTCCCCATCATATGCTAATGCTTTCCAGCACTATGCCTTATGTCTGAACGAACATAACGCTTCCATTATAAAAAACTTTTCTGACAGCTGGAAACTTTAAATCAACTAACTAAAACATTGACAAATGTATCATATTTCAGGATTGCAACTATATTTGCTCACAGCAAGCACAAATACAAAATGCACAGGCTGCTATAACAAAGAAAAATAATAATATAGAGCGTGTTCCTCTACACTGGAACCTAGATGACTTTCACTGTAGTGTAAGCCACCTTCTGTGTGCTGATGCAGTCCACAAGCAGCTTGGGTTACACTAAATTTAAACTTAGACAGATGCCACACGTAGCTGCATGCACTGATGCCAGGGAACAAAGAAATGCTAACTTTTGGACCTTCTTTACCTTTCTACTACCAGTTCACTTAGTGTGCAGAATGTTTGGGAGGAATTCCAAGAGCAGAGACCACCCCTCAGCAGGCACAATCGGATTAGGTGTGCATTCTGAAAGGGTTGCATTTCCATCAGTCAAGTATCCTTTGGCCTGACAAGCTGATACACTGTGAACAGGCCAGAGGGCTAACCCACATAGCTCCTCCGATGCTGCCATGCCACACAGCCCCACACAGTCCACCCGAAATTCATTCAGAGCACAGTCATGGAGTCAGAGAGACAAACTTATGGCTACCCACTTTAAAGTCAACCAGCCTCTTGACAGCTGCCGGACAATTATAAGTAACATGCTAAAATAAACAGCTGCGCAAATTTGCTGGAAAACTGGATTTGCAGTAACCACTTTCTCAAACAAATTCAGATTGAGAGAGAGTACACATTAGAGACGCAGGGACAACAACAAGATCCTTAGCACAACATTCTTATATCAAAAGCGCACCGTAGGCTTGTGTGATTTGACAAAATTGTCGGTAACCAACGATGCCAGACAAGCAACCTGGTGTCAGTATCTGATAGTGACTTACTGGCGATTATCACCTTTAAATCATGACTAAATCTGGCCTTCCTATCAATCCTGTTCCACAGAGACTAAAAGTTGTTCCACTAATCAGCATCATCAGCAAACTTTCCCCTCACCCCTGATATTACCGATTATCCCAATATTTTAAAACTGAAATATCACATATTACTTTTCAGACAATGCCTAGGCTTATTGCACTGAATGAATTTCAGCAGCATTTTATTTCAGGTTAAGCTTCAAAAGTAATCGCCCTTCAGGTGTGCTTAAAATAGCCCAATGTCCATGTGACTGACAAGCAATGGAACAGATGGATTCACCTGAACAGGCCTGGCTTTGGATTGCACCCCATGAGTCACAGGTACACCAATGTGCTCCAGGTCCACTAGAAATTAGGACTGCGACAGCTGCCATTGAACTGGTTTAAAATACAAAGGCTAGAAACAAAAAGCAATACATATGGGGGGATTGTTGGACATTATTCTCAGTGTATAACGATGAAGCCTACAACATAGCGAGCTTCGGAGAGAGGCAGCAAGACAGAATGTGACTTCGCAGCCTTTAAGGAGCTTCAGTGCATATGTGGTGTCTGTTACTGACTCACCTCATCCCCATTGTTTAAAACTTCTTTGCCACCTGAGGTTCATTGGGCTTCCCTCAGCAAAAGTGATTATTTATATTTTGCCAGTCAGTCACCTCTATTTGCCCTCCTTAAGCATAATTACGACATGCCCTGCCTGACCCACCCACCCATCCCTTGACTGCATTTGGCTATCTGCCTCATAAACAAAACAAAACAAGTCACACATTGGCTAAAGCCAGCACCAAAAATAACATGTGGTATCATTGTCTAAGATGAAAAAGAATGGTTTCTTATTAAAGACTAGCCTATTAAACCAAGATCATCTTGTCTAATTGTAAATAACATCGTTTCATGTAAATGAGAGATAGAAGCGTTCATTTCAACATTTTAAGTTCATTTCAGACCAAATTTTATCATGTCAGAAGTTAGTCAGTTTATTTTTAAAAGCCATAACAAATTTCAGCCTTTTCCCACAGTGATTGTTGCAAAAAAAATATGTATTATCCAATGCTTTAATTAATCCACTATGCACGCATCTACTATGCAAGTAACAGTATTACTTATAGTTTAACTTCACAGACAAAACCCTTAGCTTCTACTGGGTGATACTACTATTAATTTTGCTCATCAAAATATAGATTTCTGTTGGACACACACACACACACACACACACAAAATGACGCATCGTCCAGGGAAATGATTCTTTGATCCAGAAAATTTCACCCTGACATAAAAACACAGTTCTGGTGAAAAAATTGCTACTCAGTACTTTTCTTATTCCACTTTCAGCATTAAATGTATTAGTTCTTGTTACAACCCTATACTGTGACAGGCTAAAACCAATAGTGACTTGATTTACCACAAACGTCTGGTGCTATAGAAGATAAATACTTATCAAATCAAAGGAGAAATTCTCAAGGGGAACACCATGAAACTGCCAACAACCATATTTGATCCACATGAGAAAAAGGAGAAAATGGAAAAAAAAAAAAAAACACATTCAATTTCATTTTCATAAGCAATAAAAAGAAGTATTTTTCATAATAAAATTCAGGAAAGGTGACTAATTTGTCAATTTTTCTTTTGTCTTATTTTTATATTTATATGTAAATTGAAAGAATCATTTATAATTTCCCCTCAATAACATAATACTACATACATACATACATACATGCATAGATTAAGGGGTATATATGAATTAACATTATGAATGAAAAATATGTATTAGTTATGCACAAATAAGTACATTTGTGGTCAATATTTATAGTGTATTTCGAAAACTGATCCCGACACCGAAACCGTTTGTTTGGGAGGTTCTGCTTAAACTTTGAAAGGATGCTCCACCAAAATAAATTAAAAACTAAATAAATTACATTCCAAAAATATGAACATTTGCATTTATTTTGGTAAGAAAACACCAACTCTCGCACACAAGAAGTCCCAGCACATTATAACTATACACATCTTATATATTTATAACAGAGGAAGGCTGAACATAAAGTGAGATCATTTTCTGAGTAAGTTTTTGATTTCCCACCATCTGCATTGCTGACTGACTAATGTTATTTGGCAGTTCTTTTATTTTTTTTCAGAAACTTTTCATACTCTTCACTGTCTTACCTTAAGGTGAGCAATTATCTTCGTTGTGTTGAGAGTTTATTAGAAGATCCTGCTCGTGAAATTTAGTAGAGTAATGTTTGCAAAACACATTTCCAATAACATCAAAATAATTTCACACAGCAGACATTTTTCTAACTTTAATATGCCGGTGTGCAAAGCAATATAGCTGATACTGACAGTTGGCTGATACAGTCCGTACATCTCCAATATGTTTTATACAATCATACGATGCAATATACTGAATAAAAATTTGCCTCATCACATAAAAATGCTGACAATTTTTCTAAATATGCTTGGTTGAAGTTTTAAAAAGATTTTATGACATGGTTTAAAATGTTAAAAATTTAGCTATAGACTGCCAACTTTTACTCAGCAGAAACAAATGTCTGCACAACCAATCCTAATGGTTCTGAATCTTTCAAACTCTTGACACTGTCTTTCAGTGCTTACCCAATTATGTCTAGATTAATATGCAGCTTCATGACTCCAGGACCACATATTATTGTAATTATTTTATCAGAATCTACTTAAGGCACAGTGGGAGGCTAATCTTGGAAACTCTCCTGCATGTTTTTTTTGAGGTCAATACACACACACTGCTTTCATCCCGCTAACAAACAAAGGCCTTAAAAACAATCAAATAGCATATTGGTATTCGACGCACAAAGGAAAACACAATCTGAACACTACAGTTCTACAAAAACTTGTACACGAGTAAAGGTGGAGTCAGATACTGGCAGGCACAAAAGGGGAAAAGAAGTTATTCCTGTTGTACTAATAATTCATAGTCTGGGCAGGTCTCAACAATTCCTGCTATTTCAACAAATGTCTTCGGTTGCTGAGCAAGTATCCAACCCACCTGGTGCAGGGGAAAGTCACTATATATATATACACACAACATGTCACAAAACATCAGTTAAGCAATTTCAAATATTCAGCATTTAAAAAATAATCATTTTATTGCTTCATATATACATCTAATTCCTGTTAATTATTTACAAAATCAACATCAAAATTATATTCTCAAATATACCAGCTGGAGGATACCACCTGAATGTCAATGTACTTTATTCATTGTGTGAATAGTGTTTTACTTCACAGATCTGTCAAGCTAAGCAAAGGACATAACAGACCCAGTATAGACTGGACAAAAGCCTGAAGCAATGTTGTCCAGCACAATGCCTGATCGTAAATAAGCTCAGACATATTACATTATTTATTTGCAGATTCCACTGCCCTAAGTCCTTTTCATAGGTGTAAAATGATAAGCTACTCATACATAATCAATACATTTTACATTAATTTTTATTCACTAAGTTAAAATGGTTATCCAGACCTGTGTGACATAGCAACTGTCAAAGCAGTTCAAATTAAGAGCTTTTCTACAGTGTTAAGACACATCTCTGAGGATATGACCGGGAATCCTCTCCCTCCTTGACAATTACTCCACACCTAGTCTGACTAATTAAGATGTACAGCCCAGGACATACCGCATTTCATCCAAATTAGTATTCACCATGCTTGTGCCAACAAAATTTCTGTCTTACTAATGAAAAACAACTTGCAAATAGAAAGATTAATATTTATCACATCTGCCGTATCATTCTGAAAGATTCACAAAGGAACTAAACACCCATATTAAAATGTATTTACTTTTTAAGTTTTATGCACATTTTGGCAAACACAAAAGTATTGCTACAAAAGTTAAATTATAAATATAACGCAAAAGTGTGCCTGCTTCTGCAACTTCATTCTGTATATTCTGGTCCATAGTTCCAATTACTGTACAACTAGGCTACATATCCTACTGAGCACTGTACAGCAGAATTAAACATGAACATAACCTCATATCGGCACACTTGCATCTCTGCCATTTCCTGGTATTCTGCCTGGAAGTCAGTGCTGCCCTCATTTAAACCCCATAGGAAGATCTAAAGAAAGTATTACCTCTATGAAAGAAAATGTGTCTGTATCAAACATTTCCCTTGACAGCCCATTACTAGTGCAAACAAATAACATTACAAGTATTCTTGTGTTACTTGGACGATAACAACATGCACATAAAACACAACATCCATTCCTATGTATACGAAACTGCCTTTGTTGTCTACAGTACGATTGATGGACAAAAAAATAAAAGGCACACAATATGGTCACAAAAATCACAGCAATAGAGAAAAAAAAACACTCAAGTCTGAACATATCAACATTTCTGCAATGGAGTTCTTCAGAATTCTACTGGGGGAACACTTTTTATGTTTTGGTACTTAAATATTACGTGGATGAACAATCACTGAAGTATGAAAAAACCCAAAGAGAAATACCACGCTAAGGGGACTGCATAGATCCCCCCCCCCAGTTAATGCCCATTTGAATATGATATGGACTGAAATCTTAACCCCACTGATGGTAAATCATGTGTCATCTGCAACAATGACTGAAATAGTACAAAATGCAATTTCAGTCATTCTTGTTGAACATGTTCAAAAACGGGTTTCGACTTTTAATAATATATATTTTTAATACTTTGATGCATTTACAAACTTCTCAGCATGATAAAGAGCAAGATGTCAATAAAACAGGATAATAAGCAAGACAACACTCGCCGAGTGATTTTTTTTTAATTTTTTTGTCGCAGTGGGTTGAGCCAAACAATGTCACAGATGACTTTGACCTTGCTTTTACAGGTCATAATATTTGCACGTTAAAAACGAACTATAGCAAAACTAACATCAACACTTAGAAAATATGGTTAATATAATCACAACTACATCATTCATAATGCAGCAGCTATTTGCATGCAATATTTTAAAACTGCATTTATTGTTTTAAATTATTATTGAATTTAATCTTTAATATACTTTTCTGAGCTCATACATATTGTGCAGGACAAAAAGTTGTGGGGGAAATCAGTTCTTTCCATTTATCATTATATCAAGATTTTTGTTAATAACAGAGTATTATTAAATCATCGCGATTCATCTACCATGTGCATGCATAATATTGAAGCAATTAAATATTTAAAATACTACTAAATTAATAAATTGAAGCTGTCGCTTATCCTCCAATATAGACCAACAATTTTAGCTAAACTTGTTTCTATATTTATATTCTAAACTAATATCGGATAAACTTCGCATATAAACAGTATACTGACGTCTGTAGTAGAAACTCCACCACCGAATATATTATTCAGTTTGTTTTTAGAAAGGTTTTACATACATATTAATGCTTAATTTGGAAAAGAAATTGTCTGTGTGCGCGTATACATATATGGCCAATTGATTAAAAAAAACATGCATGGGACAGAAATAATTCAAAGCAGAATTTGCTAAAACGGCCACTGATACATAACAATAGTTAATTATAGCAATGGCCAGCATCGGATACCTAAGTAACTAAACTACTAAAATGTTTTTAAAAATTGAGTCCAGAGTACCCAGAATCCAAACACTTAAATACGAAAGTTAGTAGTTAGGAAGCAGGCTGGCTATATCAGGAAGGCTGACTTGTTTAATTACTAATAAACCTCACCATGTAGTTGTTAAACTAAAATAACTTATACAATACATTGTCTAAGTTTACATAATAACGTTTAGCTATTCGGAGCTCGAATTGAAACATCAACTCAGGCTCGTTTTCCAAAAGACGCACGATTATATTTTGCAAACGTAAAAATGCTAATAACCGAAATTAAAAGCGGCGTGTATTCAGAGCACTTCAAAGGGGGTGGGAGCGCGAGCGGTTAAATAAGAGGAGGGGGGACACCGACCTGCGGGGCCCAGTGGCGGCGGTGGCGGCTGGCCGTCCTCCCCGAACATGAGTCTGAAGTCCAGCTCTTCATTACCGCCGCAGTCCGCGGTAGTCATCGGCTTTGACAGCTAGAACCCCACGTCACTGTCTTTAGCAACTCTGTGCGAAATCCCTCCCCGGACCGGCCGGCAGGCTTTCAAAACATTTAATACGGTCACAAAGTTATTTTTTTGTGACGCCGAGAAGAAAAAAACTGAGCTAATTAGGACCAACGGTCACTCCGGGCGAATAACCTCCTTCATTAGCGTTAATTCGAGCTGCTCAACTGCTAAGAATTTCTGTTACTTTAGCTGCTTTCCCTCGGTGACAAATACTTCCTGCTCGAGTCCGAATAACGCTTTCCGAGAAGTTATACGAAATTGGTTTTCTTCTGGGGATGCAGTTTAAAAGCCTGAAAAACGCAGCTTTGCGGAGTCGAGCTTCAATCCCAACTTTTACTGATCGCGCGTGACAGGGCAGCTCCAGCCGTGACGTCAGACAACACGCGCGCTCACGCGTACACACAGATAGACACATATACGGTTACACATAAAACGTACTGTACATACAGGACCCGTCATGTCCTCAAGAATTATGGGAAGTGAAGTTCTGAAAGAGAAAGGAGTGGCGCAACAAAAGGCGTATGTTATTAAACTTAGTAACGTTCTGCACTACAAAAAGTAAATATTTTGCACGAAAAACACAACTGTCCACGATACAAACATGACCATTTAATCAATATGTCTATAAAATATTTTTTGTATATGACAGAAATCTAGTAGGTTCAGAGAAGCAGACCAC